>NC_089587.1:123898270-124198270 GCF_019320115.1 Miscanthus floridulus
ACCACGTCTCGAACGGCTCCGCCGAGCTCCGACCACGTCGACCACGGACCACGTCGACCACGTCCCGAGCGGCTCCGCCGAGCTCCGACCACATCGACCTACCAGACCACGTCGTAATAATGATCGCCGCGAAGAACGGCGCTACGACAATCGCGACCACAGTCATGACGACAAGTCGAAAAGCTCGAGGACCGGATGACTTCATCGCCACCGACCAGATTTCTATCTAAAGATAAGTACACTTCTAATATTTATATTTAATATAATTTTCATTACGACGTTTCTCCACAGCGTCCTCGTCATGATTATTCTTCAAATAATATTTGTCCATGTATACCATCTTAAAGATGACATACATCTATACTTAATGCAAATCCTCGACCAGTCCTGTTGACGCTCGGACGCCTCCAGAGACGGCTCTGTCTCCGGCTCCTCCCTACACGTGCACGAGCGTCTGCCCTCTGCGTTATGGGTGGTCGGCAGTGGCTCTTTAGCGACGCTTTGTTCTTCCTACACGTGCACGGGCTCCGCGCCCCGCGTTATGGTTAACGGGCTAGCTAGGGCTGGAGACTCAGCTACATACTAACTGGTCGGACAGTTTATATTAAGTATAAACACAAACTTCACATTAATACTGATGTTTACAAAGCACCAACTGCTTTATCACATCATGCTCATTTACAAATGACTACTGAGCGTCATTTTCTCCATAATTTATTACTTTGTACATCATGTACTACCGTTCTATATATTTATATTGCAGGGATCTCGAACTACGCTCGGGGACTTCGTCGCTCGCTCCTCGACCTGTGCTCGGGGATTGCCTCGATCACTCTCCGACCACGGCTCGGGGACTTCGTCGCTCGCTCCTCGACCTGTGCTCGGGGACTGCCTCGATCACTCTCCGACCACGGCTCGGGGACTTCGTCGCTCGCTCCTCGACCTGTGCTCGGGGACTGCCTCGACCACTCTTCGACCACGGCTCGGGGACTTTGCGTCTCGACTACATGTGACTGGCGACTCGCATATAGTTGGGATATTTTTTCACTTAGACGGTGCATCTCGTATCGCCTGTACGACGATTGGGTTCTCAATTTAACTTGAAATTCTTTTTAGACCCTGCCACCACGTGCCTACGTCACCTACTACCAGGCTCGGGGACTAAGTGGACACACTTCACCTTGCGGTGAATGTGCTTGTTTTTCGACCACTACGCCTCTGTGGGGGTATTAACCCCTATACCCTTACGGCTAAGCTTGGGCTGGCCTGGATCGATGGGTTCGGCCCACCCGAAAGACGACGTGCGGCCCAGTTAACCTGATCGGAGTCCCACACAAGGAATCAAGACGGATTTGGCGACCAAGCAGGATCCTGGTCGGTTAGAATAGGAATTCTTATCCGGTCACATATGACAATTGTAACTGACTAGGATTAGTTTCCAGATCTGTAACCCTGCCCCCCGGACTATATAAGGCGGGCAGGGGACCCCTCTAAAAAACATCTCATTGACATACAGCAATACAAATCAGACGCAGAACGTAGGTATTACGCCTTCTTGGCGGCCGAACCTGGATAAAACCTCGTGTCTGTCTTGCGTCACCGTCTTGTTTGGGGCTTACGTATCTGTCTGTCGATAATCTACTACCTTGGACATACCCCTAGGTAGACTACCGACCATATTTCATCGACAGTGGCGCGCCAGGTAGGGGGTGTGCGTACTGCTCTCCAGGCAAACAAGACGGTCATCATCTTCAGCTCCATGGCTACGCCCAACGGCCTCACGTTCACCGTCGGCCAGATCACCTGGACTACCGGCGCCGACGACTCCGTCGCCAAGGCCACGGAGGAGGCGTGGATCCAACCTGCGCCGACGACTACTTCACCTGCATCGGTTACGGCTCCGACCATGGTGAACACGCCTCCGACTACGGTGAACACGGCTCCGACCACGATGAATCTGGCTCCGACCACAGAACATCTGGCTCCGACCACGCCTACAGCCACGCCGACAACCTGTCATCCGCTTCCCCGCTACAGAGGAAAGCAGATCGACAACACCGACCTGCTCGACTCCATCGATCGGGTCGGCATCAAACTCGCTGAAACCCTAGCTCTGGTAAGTACGGTTCAAAGCCAACCTAATAAGCAGGAAACAACTCCCCACAACAGATCTATCCGACCAGCTCGGACCAGTCGTCCTACGCGACTTGGAACAGATCTCGTGGTCATATCTACTCCTGAGGGCCGCTTCGCTCGTCGCCGGCCAGCCTTCGCGACGAATCTTCAACTCTGCGAGTACGAAGTCCCGACGGAGAACCACCAGGTCCAGCCCTACGGCCTGCAAAACGCTGCCTCCAGCTACGCGTACAATCTACGACACCGCTCGGATCTGTGTCCTGTACACCGATCTCAGCCGAAGCCATGCCACATCGTCAATATGGTCCGAATTGAAGATTATCAAGAAGGATCCGTCCACACGGTCCGAGAGGGCGACTCCAGCTCCTCATCCGGCATCGCATCCAACGCATCAGTCCACACCGAGCTTCAGCGTCACGAAGATGAAGGCGTCAAATACGATCTGGACCTACCAGACCACGCCCCGGGTTTCCCCCAATTTCCGTCTTTCCCGCCAAGACGGGGGGATTTGATCCATGTTGTCAGCAATGACGAGCCGCTAGCAGTCGGCGAAACAGAACAAGAAAAGACTGCACGCGAAGCACGCAATATTGACCGGTTTAATCGCCGGCAAATCGAAGCTGAAGCAGACCAGGAGGCACGACGCATAAGGGTCCAACCACGTGACCTCAACAATGCTTTCGACAGGGTGGGGGACAAACAAGTCTTCAAGACCCCAAGCGCCAACGTAGCCGTCGCCATGGCGACAATGCAACGGCTGCCCAACACTCCCGAGACCCAAGCAGTCCGTGATGACATACAAGCTTATCTGACGGCTGCTATGGCTCAGACCGCAGAGATGAATCAAGCCCGGGCTCCATCCGTTTCAGTTGAATCAAGCCACAGCCGCCAATACTCAAGTCGCTCACAGCCGCTCAACTGACGCGGCTCGCACAACAACGACCCATCGGACAACCGTCAAGGCGGAAACGGTGGTCATGATGGCGGTCGGGACGAAAACCGCCGCCGAGAGGATAACCGCCACGACGTTCGAGGTGACAACCGCCGAGATAACCGCGACGATCGCCGTGATAACCACGGTCGCAGGGCTAATCTAGATGGCAATCGAGATCGCCGCGATGGCAATAACGATCTCCGCCATTACCTCGGTGGACGTGATCTGCGTGCTCGCATCAACCAGAGAGCCAACGATCGTGCATCCCATGAAAGCTATCGCCGTATGGAGTATGACACCGCCCACGGTCCGCCGGGTCTGAAGCAGTTCACTCCACACCTTCGCCAAATCATATGGCCCAAGAATTTTAAGCTCGAGAAACTTCAGAAGTACGACGGCAAAGAAAACCCCGAATTATGGGTCATGCTCTACGAAACTGCGTGCCGATCAGCCATGGCCGACGAGCACGTCATGTCTAACTACTTCCCAGTCGCTGTTGGTCATGCAGGTCACCAATGGCTGGTTAGCTTGCCGCCAAACTATTTTGACTCTTGGCAGGAGCTCAAGCAGGCCTTCATCGACAATTTCATCGCTACTTGTGAACAACCCGGCAACAAGTACGATCTGCAACGGATCCGAGATCGGAAAGACGAACCACTGCGCGAGTACGTTCGGCGTTTCTCGGAGATGCGCATCAAGGTCCCGTCAATCTCCGACAACGAAGCAATCGAGGCTTTCGTCACCGGCCTCCGCTTCCACGACGCCCTAAGAGACAAGCTCCTCCGGAAGAGACCTGAATCAGTCACAGCGCTTTTGGCCACCGCTAAGAAATACGCGGACGCTGACGACGCTAAAAAGATAATCGTTGAAGAAGCAGCAAGGGTTCCACGCTCTGACCACCCTCCAAACCGCGACGATTACCGCGGCAATCGTGGTCGGAACGACAATTTTGACCGCCGCAACCAGCGCAACGACTCCCGCGACCACCATGACCAACGTAATCAGCGGCGCAACCGCCGTGACGATTACAGGAGCAAGCGTGCTCGGGAAGACGACGGCGAGGTCAATACTGTGAAAAAGGGCGGCGGACGTCGTAACTACGAGGACGACTACGCCAAAGCATTGAAGGGGCCCTGCCAGCTCCATCCTAAGTCGAACCACACCATGGAGAATTGCCGCGTCCTCAAGACTATCTACACACGTCAACAGGCTCCGGATACGTCCGACAAGCCTAACAACGCGGGGGAACGGCGCAACGAGGACAACGACGACGACGATGCAGACCCTCGTCATAAATACGTCAAGCCGACTGATCGCGTGCACACCATCATCGGCGGCAAGGTGTCCATTGAGACCAAACGAGAACGCAAGCTGCTCGCCCGCGCTTGCTTGAACATGGCAAACACCGACAACCTTCTCACCGATCCGCAGCTCCCTCCGTGGTCTCACCGAGAAATCTACTTCAGCAGGAAGGACCAATGGGCCGCCATACCCGAGCCAGGGCGTTTTCCCCTGGTCCTCGATCCTTGTATCAACAAGGTTCAGTTCGACAGGGTACTGATCGACGGCGGCAGCTCCATTGACATATTGTTCAAGAACAGCCTGCCCGCTCTGAAAATAGCCCAGGCGGACCTGAAGCCGTACGAGGCACAGTTCTGGGGCGTTCTCCCCAGACAGAGCTCCACACCTCTCGGGCAGATCACGCTACCTGTGCAATTTGGGACTTCGGACCACTTCCGCACCGACTACGTCAACTTCGTGGTCGCTGACTTCGACGGCACCTACCATGCTATTCTTGGTCGACCGTCGCTCACCAAGTTCATGGTCATACCTCATTACAGGTATCTGGTGCTCAAGATGTCTACTGAGAAAGGAGTTTTAACCCTCAGGGGCAACGTATACGCAACTTATACCTGCGAGGACGACAGCTTCAAAATAGCAGAGGCCCACGACCTCTCCATTCGCATGGCCGAGACCATGCTCGACGCTAAGAAGACCTCGGCCGACCACCTGGAGATCCCAGAGCTCGAGGCTCCGCACAAGAACATCAGGTCCAAGGAGCACAAGACGATCCAGCTGGTCGATGGCGATCCCAGCAAAACGGCCCTCATCGGGGCCAACCTGGATCCCAAATAGGAAGACGCGCTCATCAGATTCTTGAGGGGCAACGTGCATGTGTTTGCATGGAAACCTTCCGACATGCCCGGCGTACCTCGGAACTTGATTGAGCACTCCTTAAATGTCAACAGCAAGGCCAAACCAATCAAGCAGAAGCTACGACGGTTCGCTCGCGACAAAAAGGAGGCGATTAGGGTAGAAGTTACACGGCTTTTGGCAGCCGGATTTATCAAAGAAGTGTATCATCCGGAATGGTTAGCCAACCCGGTTCTTGTACGCAAAAAGAATAATGAATGGAGAATGTGCGTTGATTACACTGATCTCAACAAACACTGCCCTAAGGACCCCTTCGGCTTACCTCGCATAGACGAGGTCGTAGATTCAACCGCCGGTTGCGACCTGCTGTCCTTTCTCGATTGCTACTCTGGTTATCACCAGATCGCTCTCAAAAAGGATGACCAGATCAAGACATCTTTCATCACGCCTTTTGGCGCCTACTGCTAC
The DNA here is from genome assembly GCF_019320115.1 of Miscanthus floridulus. Taxonomy (NCBI): domain Eukaryota; kingdom Viridiplantae; phylum Streptophyta; class Magnoliopsida; order Poales; family Poaceae; genus Miscanthus; species Miscanthus floridulus. The sequence continues at coordinate 123,903,963 of NC_089587.1, forward strand.
ACGACTATGTCGTTCGGGCTCAAAAACGCCGGGGCTACCTACCAACGAGCTATACAGGCTTGCCTCAACGACGAGATAAAAGACGGCCTCGTCGAGGCTTATGTGAACGATGTAGTTGTCAAAACCAAGGAAGCACGTACCCTTGTTGACAACCTGGAACGCACCTTTGCAGCCCTCAATACGTTCCAATGGAAATTAAACCCAAAGAAGTGTATCTTTGGTGTTCCTTCTGGCGTACTGCTCGGCAACGTCGTCAGTTACGACGGCATACGCCCCAACCCGGAGAAAGTCAAAGCTGTCTTAGACATGAAGCCCCCAAAAAAGGTGAAAGATGTCCAGAAGCTTACCGGATGCATGGCTGCTCTAAGCCGTTTCATATCAAGATTAGGAGAAAAAGGGCTACCGTTCTTCAAACTGCTAAAAGCATCCGAGAAGTTTGAGTGGTCGGAGGAAGCAGACGCTGCTTTCACGCAGCTAAAAGAATACCTCACATCACCCCCGGTACTTACTGCTCCTAGAGAAGACGAAACTCTCCTACTTTACATTGCGGCAACCGATCGGGTGGTTTCCACTACAATGGTGGTCGAGCGCGACGAGCCGGGCCACGCCTACAAGGTACAGCGGCCAATTTATTTCGTTAGTGAGGTACTCAACGAATCCAAGATCAGGTACCCACAGATTCAGAAACTGATCTACGCCATACTGATAACATCCCGAAAGTTGAGACATTACTTCGACGGATATCGGGTGGTGGTCATGACCGAGTATCCTTTGGGGGACATCATTCGCAATAAGGATGCGAACGGACGCATCGTCAAATGGGCAATGGAGCTATGCCCCTTTTTCTTGGAATTTGCAAGCCGTACTACAATCAAGTCTCAGGCACTCGTCGATTTCATCGTCGAGTGGACAGACTTAAGCACGCCTGCTTCTCCGGGGTCCGACGAATATTGGACGATGTACTTCGACGGTTCTCTCAACATTGACGGTGCGGGAGCAGGAGTTCTTTTCGTGTCACCATCCAAGGAGCAGCTACGGTACGTCCTCAGGATTCATTTCCCAGCATCTAATAATGCCGCCGAGTATGAAGCATGCCTGCATGGTCTACGCATTGCGGTTGAGCTTGGTGTTAAACGTCTCTATGTCTACGGAGATTCGGCTCTGGTCATCAACCAACTCAACAAGGACTGGGACACGACCAGTGAAAAGATGGACGCATACTGCAAATCGATAAGAAAGCTGGAAGGCAGGTTCTATGGCATCGAGTACATACACGTGGTCCGGGACAAGAACCAGGCAGCGGATGCGTTGTCAAAGTTAGGATCATCCCGAGCTAAAATCCCACATGGCGTGTTCGTCCAAGACCTGCTCACGCCTTCCATTGCAGACGAAGATTCAACGAACGACAAAGCTTCATACCAGCATTTAGTGGCTACGGTTCCGGCAACAAGCATAACTGAGCCGCTTCCGACCACTCATGAGCCAGACTGGAGGACACCTTTCATCAAGTACTTAACAGATGGTAGCGGTTACACTGATCGAACAGAAAACGAACGACTGATGCGTCGCAGTAAGCAGTATCTGCTCGTCGATGGCAAGTTATGGCGCAAAAACGCAAAGGAGGAAATCTTGATGAAGTGTATAACCCAGGAGGAAGGTGAGCATCTCCTGGACCAAATCCACTCTGGCTCCTGTGGCAACCACGCGGCCTCAAGAACACTGGTCGGTAAGGCTTTCCGAGCAGGGTTCTATTGGTCGTCAGCAGTAGCCGACGCAGAGAAGTTAGTCCGCCGCTGTGAGGGTTGTCAGTTCTTCGCCAAGAGAATCCATGTACCAGCACATGAGATCCAGACGATTCCAGCCTCTTGGCCCTTCGCGTGCTAGGGACTGGACATGATCGGGCCTTTCAAACCGGCTCCTGGGAAGTTCACATGCGTCTTCGTGCTAATTGACAAATTCTCTAAGTGGATAGAATACATGCCTCTGGTACAAGCATCCTCAGAGAAGGCTGTCACGTTCCTCGACCAGGTCATCCACCGTTTCGGCGTACCAAATAGCATCATTACTGATCTGGGTACTCAGTTCACCGGGAACGCCTTTTGGGACTTCTGCAATGAAAGGAGCATAGTAGTAAAATACGTCTCGGTGGCGCATCCTAGGGCTAATGGACAAGTCGAGCGGGCAAATGGCATGATCTTGGACGCACTAAAGAAAAGGATATACAGAGAAAACGACAAAGCTCCCGAAAGATGGCTCAAGGAGTTACCAGCCGTGGTCTGGGGCCTCCGAACTCAGCCCAGTCGTAACACCGGCGTCTAACCATACTTTATGGTTTACGGCGCTGAGGCAGTCCTCCCACCAGATATAGCTTTCAGATCAGCACGGGTAGAGAACTTCGACGAAGGCAAGGTCAATGAAGTACGGGAGCTAGAAGTCAACAGCGCAGAGGAGAAAATGCTTGATTCTTGCGTACGCACGGCCAAATACCTTGCTGTTCTGCGCAGGTACTACAACAAGAACGTTAAAGAGCGTTTCTTCGTGGTCGGGGACTTAGTCCTGAAGTGGAAGACGAACCAGGCTGGTGTCCACAAACTCGCAACCCCATGGGAGGGACCCTTCATGATCAAGGAGGTCACACGTCCAACGTCTTACAGGTTAGCTCACCTGGATGGCACGGACGTACCAAACTCGTGGCACATCGACAAGCTTAAACGTTTCGATGCTTAACTACTGAGATATGTACTCTACTTGTATTTTCGATTTACTTTAATAAAGCAATTATGATTTCTCCGACCATTCTAATGTGTCATTCTGAATTTTATGGCTATTCTAACTTAGCCAGTACAAGCCGACCACTACTCCTTCTACGGTTTTCGGAGCAGGCCCTGTCTCCGGTTCCTCCCAACACGTGCACGGGATCCGCTCTCTACGTTGCGGGTGATCGGCAGGTCCCCCCTGGTTTGACTTGTTTGCGTCCACGTGTGCACAGGTCATAGTACCTCACACTCCGACCACATGCCAAACTAGGGCCGCACAAACTTTTCGGGATGACGTGTCGAGCAAAACGGTACAACTAAACAGAACGTTAACACGTTCCCACTTAGTTACACCAACAATAAAATTTTCAAGCTTAAATACGCTTTGTATAAAGCAAACGAGCTTATAATGATATACAGTTACGTTATTACAAGCTTGCCTGAAGAGGCTCCAGTTTACAATAACACAACTATGTCCTCCTTCTACAGCTCTAAGCCTATTACATTGGCTGGTCGGGGCGCATGGCATTTGCTGATCGCCGCCTTTGATACCCTACTCGAGTCTTGGGGACTCTTGAGCTGGTCGAGCTGAAGGGGATGGCCCCGCCGGTGCCTGGCTGGTCGAGACCGCAGGCTTCGTTGGATGGCTTGTAGATGATGGCGTTTCCAGCTGGCTTGTCGATGGCATACCCTGTACAGGTGCTGTCCCACCTCCACACAGGTTAATATCGCCAATTATCTTTGATGACAAGTCTAGCTGGGCCGTCCGAAGCTCTTCTGCCTTGTCTGGGTCTATCTCCTTCGGGTACCCAGCCTCCAGGCGTTTGAGATCGATCAGGGGGTAGTGAGCACGCACCATGCTTAGCACATGGGCACCCGTGTACTCACCCGCCTCCTTCACGAATTCTTGGAACCATCCCCACGCTTGTCTGCATCTCTCGACCAGTTCGAGCTGGGGCATCCTTAGCTCTTCCTCTGTGAGCGCCGGATCGATAAGATCGAGGACGGGCACAATACCAGTTGCCATTTCTTGGCACCGCTTGTTCCACGTGTCCCGCTCCTCGGTGGCCTTGAGGCATCGTGCCTTCCAGTCGTCACGCTCCTTGATCACGGCCTCTAGGTGCCTCTTGGCATTGACTTTCAAAACTGAACGCAGTACAAGACATCAAACGTGATGACATGACACGGCAAGGTGGGCAATAGAATGAGAGAGGTGATCTGGAATGCTTACTTTTCAGGTCCTTCTTCATTCTGGTAGTGTGGTCTTGGAGTTCAGACTGGCTGCGTGCCAGTTTCTCGTTGTCCTCTTTCAGGCAACCACATTCTGCAGTCACACGGCTATTTTCCCCCTGGAGGCGGGTCATTTCAGCTTCTAAACCTGTATTACAGCTGTTACGGCCAAGAACACAATAGCACAAGTCTTGCACTTGCTATGATACGGTGAAAACTTACTTGTTCTCTCCCGCTCTTTGTTATTGAGCTGGCCGACCAGGTTTTGGTTCTGTGCTTCTCGCTCTGTCCTCTCCTGGTCGGCGGCTTCAAGTTGGCGCCGTAAGCGTTCCACTTCAGCCGTCAGCTCCTTATTGGTCGCCGTGATTCCTTCTATCTGGTCGAAGCACCTTTTTCGGTATCTTGCAGTTTTCATCAAGTCCTGCATACAGACAAGCTACGTCAGACAGTTCAACTACACAAAAAGGTCAAGGACTCAAGCCAAATATACCTGGACTTCTGTCACCAGACGCTTGGCCGCCCGTTCGACTCTTAAGGTCTCTTCGACCTCTGGGATTTCCTCGTGCATGACCCATTCGTCGTTCCGATAGCGCGACACATATACATGTTGTCGCCTATCTTGGGGACGGCCCAGGACTTCTTCCACTTCTTCCTCTTCAGCCTCCTGTTCGGGAGGCGGCGCTGGTCTGGAGTTTGCAGACTCCACGACCACCAGGGCTTTTCCACGAGCCGTCGCGTCGGCAAACATGTTCTGGGCCACTTCTGGTTGCTGCTCCTCGGCTAGATCCAGCTCCCTTGGCGCCATGGTATCCGCCTCAGCAGGGTTCGTGCTTGGAGCACTTGTATTCTGCTCGGTTGTCTTCTTGGCTGGCTGCTCGGGGACTGGCGTCTGGTCGTCCGCCTGCTGAGGCCCAGGCGGAGTCCCTGCCATGGGCTCCTCCACGGCTGGCTGCTGGGCAGTTTGTCCCGCCGTTGTTGGTGAAGACGTGCCGCACCCAGCAAGCTGGTCGGGGCTTTCAGTGGATGCCGATCTAATGCATCAGAGACAAATTCAGAAGATAATAGTATCCAATGCAAAATGCAAGCTTACATCAAAAATATAGAGACTTACAGCTTCGACTTGCGAAATGATGTGGCGAAGGAACGTCTTCTCGATCGCCCCTGCTCCGCTTGCTCGGCAGTTTCCACCGGGACTCTTTCAACCTCCGGTACAGGCGTCGGAGTATGATGCGGCATGTTTCCTTCGTCTGTCCTCTGTGTTGCAGTGGTCGGTGCTGTGACCACTGCTGGCCCAGAGGAGCCACCCTGCTCCGTCGGTCCCACCTGCCTTCTCTTTCGGGGGACGAGCCGGAAGATGTCCGCATCCTCTGCTTCGTCGTCCGACAGGGGGAAGATGGCTTGACGTCGTTTGCTGGCAGCCGGACGCTTGCCAGCGGCTCTGGTCGAGGCGTCCTCTACAGTCTCGAGTACCGCCCAGTGAACGTCGTCGGTCCTGGCGCTGGTCTGGGCAGCTGGGCCGGTAGCTTGCGGCCATTCTACACCGGGGGGAGGCGACACGAACACTTCTGCCCGGTCACGACCATTACACTGAGACACAAAATGGGGGCAAACAGTTATTTTCTTGCTACAACATGACTATACAGTTACAAGGATGCGTCATTTACCCTTGGGGGAGGTCGAGCCAGCTTGAAGGCGTGTTCGATGGCGTTCAGCGCGACATAATTGGGATCGGCCAGGTTGAACAGCTCTCCAATCCTGGCCTTGATCTCCGTCTTGTCGAGCGGCTCTTTCCTGGTCCTTGTTGGATCCGCGCCTCCTTGGTACTCGAAGCCAGGATGAATCCTTTTCTGGCACGGCTGAATTCGTCGGCTGATGAAGTTGCCGACCACGCTCAGGCCATCAAGCCTTCCCCACGGGATCATCCCGAGCAGTTCGGCGATCTGCTCCAAGTTCTCGGGCTTCTCCGACCAGCTATTTTTCTTCTCTGGAATTAGCCCCACGTCGCACAGTGATGGTGTTCGGCTCTTCACGGATGTAGAACCACGTCTTGTACCACTCGTCCAATGAGGTGTTGCAGGGGCAGTGCAGGTATTGGGCCTTCATGCCGTCACGCAGGTTCAGGTAGACGCCTCCGGCGATCTTCGAGCCACCGCTCCCTTTTTTCCGAAGACAGAACAGGTGGCGAAAGAGGTCGAAATGGGGCTGGAAGCCACCATACGCCTCGCAGAGATGGATGAAGGTGGAGACGAGAAGAATCGAGTTGGGATGCAGATTGCAAATCCCAATCTCGTAGTACAAGCAGAGACCCTGAAGGAAAGGGTGCACTGGAATCCCAAAACCCCGTTTGAAGAAATCTTCGAAAACCACAATCTCACCTGGTTGTGGATCGGGAAGCTTTCTCCTTCCGGTGCGCGCCACCCAGCGAGTGCCTTGTTGTGGAGCACCCCCATGGCGACGAGGTCTTCGATGGTCTGTTCGTTGCTCCGTGACTTCCACCACTCCTTCGCCATGATTCCGCCTTTCTTCTGGGCGTCTCTCCTCGCCATTACTCTGTCCTTTCTAGGGGGGTGGATGCGGTGGCAAGGGGATTTGGCGATGTTTATCGGAGGAATAGGGTTTGGCAAGAGGAAGACGAAGGTGGCGGCGGCGAATGACAATGGGGAACGGTGACAGTAGCTTGCCAGATCTACATTATAAATAGCGAAGAGTTCCGTCGTTTCGTCCGCCCGAGTTTCTTGGGAGACGTGCGCACGCGCAGCGGACGGTTGTTCACACCACCTCGAGATCTATGCCAATAAACACGCCCCTTCGTTTACAGTGTACGCGCCTCTTCGCTGATAAAGTCAGAGGGCCCACACTGACACACCTCAATACAGGTGTCAACCGACTGTTTGCCAGGAAAAAAATAATAATAAGAAGACAGAATGACGTACTATACCTATTTGCTTTTTTGACCAGACGTGTCAGATTGGACTTGGCAGAGAATAGAGAAAAATAAATACACCAAATAATAGTACAAGCAGCGCACGTGATCGTGGATTTGCCCTGACCACTACTGTGCTCGGGAACTGCCCAGACCACTACTGTGCTCGGGCACTGCCCAGACCACTATTGTGCTCGAGGACTGCCCAGGCCACTCTCGCGCTCGGGAACAACTCCGACCACGGTGACTGCCGAGACCACGGCCGTGGCCGTGCTCGGGGACTGCTCCGACCATTGCCATACTCAGGAACTGCTATGACCACCGCTGTGCTCGGGGACTCTCCCGACCACTTCTTGGAGTTTTGCTCTCCTCGGCTACATGTGATTTGTACTCACATACAGTTGAGAGACATTTATTTGGACCTTGCTACAAGGCTCATACTTCGCCTTCCAGCAAGCTCGGGGACTACGTCGGAACGATGCACCTGCCGGTGTATCTTGTTTTAACTGTACGGCAATTGGATTCTTAACTTCAGTGGAATTCCTTTCTAGACCCTGGCACCACGTGACTACGTCACCTACTACCAGGCTCGGGGACTAAGTGGGCACACTTCACCTTGCGGTGAATGTGTTTGTTTAGATCGACCCTTGTGCTTTGAATGATTGTAAGGATTATTAAATGCTCGGGGACTGCCCCGACCATTGCTTGAATAATGGTTCTCCTTGGCTACATGTGATTTGTACTCACATACAGTTAAGAGATACTTCTTTAGACCTTGCTACAAGGCTCATACTTCGCATTCCAGCAAGCTCGGGGACTACGTCGGTACGATGCACCTGCCGGTGCATCACGTTTTGCCTGTACGGCAATTCGGTTTTCGACTAAACTATGAACTCTTTTTAGACCCTGGCACCACGTGCCTACGTCACCTACTACCAGGCTCGGGGACTAAGTGGGCACACTTCACCTTGCGGTGAATGTGTTTGTTTTTTGACCCATACGCTTCAAGACCACTTACATTTCTTTTCAGAAATAAAAGTGGGCACACTTCTCAGGGACAGAAATCTTTTTCTTTTTTCTTAAGAGCACCATACATTCTTCGGACAACCTATTTCTCCGGTGATGACGGTCGTCGGAGGCGTCAAGGATTCAAGCCTCACTTGTCGGAGAAGGTTAAAATGGCGTGTCGCAGCATAATACATGATGCTCGGGGACTAGCTGTGGGGGTATTAACCCCTATACCCTTACGGCTAAGCTTGGGCTGGCCCGGATCGATGGGTTCGGCCCACCCGAAAGACGACGTGCGGCCCAGTTAACCTGATCGGAGTCCCGCACAAGGAATCAACACGGATTTGACGACCAAGCAGGATCCTGGTCGGTTAGAATAGGAATCCTTATCCGGCCACATATGGCAATTGTAACTGACTAGGATTAGTTTCCAGATCTGTAACCCTGCCCCCCGGACTATATAAGGCGGGCAGGGGACCCCTCTAAAAAACATCTCTCATTGACATACAGCAATACAAATCAGACGCAGGACGTAGGTATTACGCCTTCTTGGCGGCCGAACCTGGATAAAACCTCGTGTCTGTCTTGCGTCACCGTCTTGTTTGGGGCTTGCGTATCTGTCTGCCGATAATCTACTACCTTGGGCATACCCCTAGGTAGACTGCCGACCATATTTCGTCGACACGCTGTGTCTTCGGGTCGAGGATGCGGTAGGCCTTCGAGCCCTCCGCGTAGCCGATGAACACTCCCGGAGTGCTCCTGTCGTCGAGCTTGCTGATGTGGCCAAGCTCCTTGGCGAACGCGAGGCAGCCGAAGACCCGCAAGTGGGAGACCGCCGGCTTGCGCCCATGCCAAGCCTCGTACGGCGTCCTGCCGTCGAGCGCCTTGGTAGGCGAGCGGTTGAGGATGTAGACGGCCGTCACCACCGCCTCTCCCCAGAAGACAGCCGGCATCCCCCTCTGCTTGAGGAGGGCCCGAGCCATCCCCACAACCGTCTGGTTGCGCCGCTCGACGACGCCGTTCTGCTGCGGGCTGTACGGCGCGGAGTAGTAGCGCTGAATGCCCTCGTCAGCGTAGTACGACGCGAATTCAGCCGCCGTGAATTCGCCGCCGTTGTCGGTGCGCAGCACGCGCAGCTTGCGGCCGCACTCCGCCTCCGCAGCAGCCTGCGCGCGTCTGATGGCGTCCGCAGCCTCTCCCTTGCTGCCGAGGACCATCACCCACATGTAGCGGGAGAGGTCATCGACGAGCAGCAGGAAGTAGCGTCGTCCTCCCGGTGTGGCCGGTGTCACCGGGCCACACAAGTCCCCGTGCACGAGCTCGAGCCTCTCCTTGGCTCGAAAGCTCGCCCGCTGGGGAAAAGGGAGTCGCCTCTGCTTCGTCAACACGCAGACGTCGCAGAGCTGCTCCACATGGTAGATGCACGGCAGGCCTCGCACCATCTCCGTGGCACTGAGCCGCTTCAGGGCCTCAAAGTGAAGGTGCCCGAAACGCTCGTGCCACTGCCACGCCTCGTCGTCCCGACGAGCAGCGAGACAGAGGGGTTGTGCCACCTGCACGTTAAGGACGTAGAGTCGATTTGCGCTTCTGGATACCTTGGCAAGAAGGCGACGACGACGATCCCAAATCCTCATGACTCCGTCCTCAACCACCACGCGCGAACCGTTCTCATCCAGCTGTCCCAAGCTGATGATGGAGTTCCTCAACGCGGGGATGTAGTAGACTCCGGTGAGCAACCTGTGCTCACCAGACACGGCGGTGAAGATGATGGAGCCGACGCCCTTGATCTCCACGCCGGAGGCATCCCCAAACTTGACAGAGCCTCGGACGCTAGAGTCAAGCTCGGTGAAGTACTCCCGTCGACCGGTCATGTGATAGGTGGCGCCGGTGTCGAGGCACCACCCGTCAGTCTTGTCGTTGCCGGAGCTGTCGCCGAGGAGGGCGTGTGCTTTTGGCTCGTCAAGGTGGAGGAGAGCCGCTGCGGCCGGTGCCGCTGGAGGTAGCTCGATGCTGGCATGTGCCGTGAACAGAGCCGGCTCCTCCTCCGCCTGTGCGACGTGGGTCTGGCCGCGTCGTGGCTGTCGACAGTCCTTGGCCCAATGGCCAAGCTGGCCGCAGTTGCGGCAGGCGTCGTCTCGTGCCGGCTTGTGCCTGCCGGTGGCGCCGCCCTGGGCGCCTCCGCGGGCATCACCCTCGGCACGTCCTCGCGCCCCGACCTGGGCGTCTCTGCGCGCCTTGCGTGGCTTGCCACGTTTGCGGCCGCCTGTCGCGGAAGAAGGCTCCCCCTTCCTCCGGTCACCTTGGCTGGCAAGCCACTGCTCCCGAGTGAGGAGGAGCTTCCCGCCAGTGGTGATGGGCCCCGAGAGGGACTGTGGCTCATCGCTGTCGACGACCTTGAGGCGACCTATCGCCTCCTCGATCGACATCGTGGAGAGATCCAGCAGAGACTCGATCGAGCGAGCCATCTGCTTGTACTTCTCGGGGACGCAGCGGAAGAGCTTTTCGACAGCTCTCTCCTCGCCGTAAGTGTCGTCGCCGAACTGCACCATCTTCTGCAACAGAGTGTTGAGACGGAGAGCAAAGTCATAAACGTCCTCACCTGGCTTGAAGGTCAGGTTCTCCCACTCCTTGCGAAGTGCCTGCAGTGTGGACTTGCGGGCGCGGTCGCTGCCGATGCGTGCCGCAGCGATGGCGTCCCAAGCCTCCTTAGCAGTCCGCTTGCTGGTAAGCGAGAACTGCATCTCGGGCGGGACTGCAGCGATGAGAGCATCCAGCGCCCGTCGATCTAGGTCGTAGTCGACGTCGCCATACCGGACTGCCTCCCACATGTGCCGCACCTGGAGCTTTACCCTCATCACCGCAGCCCACTCGACGTAGTTGGTCTTGGTGAGGGTAGGCCACCCACCGCCGGGACCGACGTCCCTGACAACAGCCTGGAGCCCGTGGTAATCACGGTACCGATCCGGGGAGAGAGAGCCACGCTGCCTGTGAAGGCCGCGCTCTCCATCGACCCGTCGGTACTGATCCGGGGAGAGAGAGCCACGCTGCCTGTGAAGGCCGCGCTCTCCATCGACCCGTCCGCCACCATTGCCGTGCGCGCCTCCTCCAGGAGCGCCGCCGCCGTGCGCGCCTCCTCTAGGAGCACCACCGGCGCGTCCGCGCCTGTCTGGGCTGCCGCCGCGCTCGTGGGCGTGCGCGGCTGCTCCAGGAGCGCCACCGCCGTGCGCGCCTCCTCCAGGAGCGCCGCCGGCACGTCCGCGCCTGTCTGGGCTACCGCCACGCTCGTGGACGTGCGCGGCTGCCCACTGCGCCGCCCGCGCTCGCGCTGCCTCCCTCCCTAGCAGCTCGAGGTCCGCGTCGGCGGTGTCGTCAGCGGAAATGGAGCTGCCAATGCTGCCGCGCAGAGCCTCGACCTCCGCTGCCGCCGCACGCGCTGCATTTGCCGCCGCCGCTGCCTCCGCCTCCGCTCTGGCTGCTGCCAGCTCCGCCGCTGCCAGCCTCGACGCCCTTGCCGCCGCCGCAGCGGTCTCTGCCGCCGCTTGCTCGCGTTCCTCTACCGCGGCAAGTTCGGCCTCCTGCCGACGCCGCGTGCTCGAGGCGACCGAGCGCTGAGACTGCCCTGCGGACATGAAGCGCTACCGGGGGGGCTGCTGCGTGGGGAGAGGGCTGCTTCAGACGAGCTCGGAGAGGAGTGAACAGGAGCGGCTGGAGGAGCTGCTGCTGCCAACAGCTGGGGCTGTTGTAGGGCTGGGAGAGAAGATGAGCAAGAGATGCTCAGGCTACAGGATAATACGGCTCTGATACCAGTTGTTAGTCGCTGAATTCTCACTCTTGGTAGTAGGAGAATTCTTACTCTCATCGAGAGAGGATGACACTAGGAGTTGGGACAATTTTCTTGTCTATTTCTCACACAAGCTCACACAAATGACATACCAACCTGAGGGGTTGGGGTTACATATTTATAGGCTGCTAGCCAGCCAAACATATGCCAAGATGCTAGTCTAAGATGCTAGTCTAAGATGCTAATATGCTGTCCTAGCTAAGATGCTGTCCTCTAGTCTAAGATGCTGTCCTCTAAGATGCTGTCCTCTAGTCTAAGATGCTGTCCTAAAAACAGAAAAACAGCCATAAGGACCATGACCATGTGAGCATCATAGCCCCACAAAGACCAGTCACACATGAGACTTATCCATCAACCTGAATACTACTAGTGCCAAATGCAAGCTTGTAACAAAAACCTTCACCGAACCACAAAAATGCAAGTCCATCCTGGTCATGGACTCATGGGAGTTATCAAACCATCTGTTTATTAAACCAGACATCTGAAATGACCAGCCTCCAACTATGGATTTGCCCAATTCAACTTCAGAACATCTCCATGTCGGAATAGTAGCAATCTCATTCCATGGACGGAGCAGATTATTACACTGCTGCTTCATGATTAACAGCTTTTGGCACATCCTGAACCTTCAACCTTCCAATTCAACAACGAACAACCACAGACCTATTGCTCTACCATCACTCCAAATCCAAGCGCTCTCTACTCCACTCCATAAATTGATGACTAAGTACATCATTACTAGTGACTAGGCAAGTAAATAAACAAGAAAATTGAAGTAAGAGATGGTGCTTACCAAGGTAACCCTGCCGAGAGCGCTTTTGCTGCCATCAGATCCTACCCCGACCATCTCGCAGTCAATCGCCACCGCTTTAGTCAAGCTGAGGACCCCCAAACACCATTCCAAAACCACGAAATCAAAAAACAAATCTCAAACCGACATTCCAAGCGTCTCGATGCCAGGGCACGTTCACCTGGTGTCGTCGGAGGTTGGCTCGAGTTTGACCTCCTGCACTGCGGGTGGTGAAGACGGCTCCTCGGGCGCCGGAGGGCCACCATCGTGCTTGCGCTTGCCGAGGTGGGTCGCGGCGGGGCGGTGGGGGAGCTTCGACTGGAGCTGCGCCCAGTTAGGATTTAGGGCGGAGGGGGGCGCTGTTTTTGGTCTGGGCTTCCGCTTCCGCCTCGGATTGTGGCTGGGGTTTGCGGCTGCCGGCGGCGGCGGGGAAGACGGCGTCGGAGCCGGCATGGACGATTGCGGCGCGGGAGGACTGAGGTGGAGGGGTTTTTTCTTGTGAGAGAGGGTTTTCTTTTCTTTTCTTTTGTTTTTGTAACTTGCAAGAGAGGGTTCCAACTTCCAAACGTTCTCTTGGGTTCCAAATTTTCAACGAGTTTTAACTAACTGAGATTTTTTGATTTAGTGTCTAGGGATTGGGTTTACCTAAGATTCACCCAACAATGACATATGTATCGCTGGCAATGGTAATAGAGATGGACACGATATTAGATGCACGGGACGTTAAACCTTGAAGGGGTTAGTTTAATGGTTTTAATGGCCAAAGCAGGACAATGAACGTTGGAGCTCGAGTCACAGTGGTTATGGTTTTAGAATGGATTATGGAGGAAGATGCAACTAGGGCTACAATGGCGATAACTAGGCGGGAGCAGATAGAGGTGTAGGTTGAGTAGGGGGTAAGAGGAGGCAACAACATCAAGGGTGAGAGTGTCGGACTAAAGAAGATAACAGAAGAGACAATGTTGTAAATAGAGCATGGATTTGGCTTGGCTGAGATCAAATCGTCACAAAAATATAACTAATGCCAAAGAAAAATATCAACGTAATATAGAAACAAATTCTTTTTAAATAGTCAAGCATAGATCATCGCTTAAAATGGAAATGTATCATATCACATAGATCATCGCACATCTGAATTGAGCTAAATTTTATTGAACTTAGTGCTAGATTCATGTGTCTAAGGCTAAATTCAGTGATGGTTTTATAGATATTTTATCGCGACAATGGTGATTTGGTGATGGGATACACTAGCGGAGCTAAGTTCAGGCCAATCTGGGCTACGACCTTCCCTTCCTCCAATAAAACTTTCCATTGTCCTGCATACCTGCCAAATCTACGCGCATTCCATGTTAACTAATCAAAGCAAGGATAGTAACGTAGTTGGAAGCGGGGTTAATACTAATACCACATCTGTTAGAGCCTTCACTAGTACAATGGCCTAGCTTCATCGACATTGTTGGGTGAATGTGAATGACATGTAGAGCTATCAAGGCGGCTGGTGCACAAGGAAAGGGATTCTCCATGAAGAAGTAAAACACCGGTTTATCAGTCACACTGGGCTAGGAGCAGGCTTTTTCTCTAGTGTGACGCACTTAGCCAAGCAATAAGCGAGAAGCACCTAATTGCGTCTATCTCCTTATTTCTCTCTCGTCAAACAAGGATTTTTCTGATTATACTTGATCTCACATCGATTGGCAATTGATTTCTATTCTGTTGAGCACTTAGACTTGGACCTATTGTCTTTTTCTTCCTCAAGGATACATCTACCCAAAGAAGTCTGAATCTATTAGTGACTACTGGTACTATGACAACCAAAACCATACAAAGGTCCGCCAACTACCTAGACCAACACAACACCATGATGCCTCTATTCTTAAAAGCGAGCCAGGCTGCAAAGGCTCGTCTTGCCACTGTTTTTTTTGTCTCCATGCCATAGCTCGCGTTAACAGTTAGCACGATTGCCATGCCCACTGTCTGATGTGATAGATGTAGATGTAGCGGTGGTTAGCTATGGAGGGTTGACGATGGAGGCATAATGACAAGTGAAGGTTTTTGAAAAAAATGATCATAACAAGTACTACGTCCATCCCAAAATAAGTGTCGCTATGGTATTAGTGTCGGTTAAACTTTCTTAAGTTTAACTAGGTTTGTAGAAAACTACTAGCATCATTTGTATCTTCAAATAAGTTTGTTATGAAAAATAGATTTAACAATTTGTCTAATGATATTAATTATGTACTATAAATATTAATATTTTCTTGTATATATTCGGTTGAAGTTAAAAATCATATGACTCAGCGTAGGCGCAAAACTTATTTAGTTTGCCACCACATATTTGGTGATCTTATTGTTGATATAGCACATCTCTCATCATTTTGGGCCCTTGCATAGATTCATGCTAATGTTTATCAATTTATCTTTGTTTGTTGTTATATTTTTAGATGGTATAAGTCAACGGCAGAGAGAACAACATTTAGACGGCTTAACTGACTAGAAATGATATGTCACTTATTGGTTGAATGTCCCGTATGTGTTATGGTTTAGGTTACTAGCTTTCAAATCACAATGTTCGTTAGTGTTATTTGCATACAAAACAAGATTTATATTGACTATATTTTACCATAAAAAACCATTAACATTGGAGGAGTCTACACGCCATGTTTACATTTTTGTCAAATTCTAGTCTTCGTCATTTTGTCACTGCCGTTTGGTCACGAGTTAAACATCATTATTCCTAACAATTTTTTCGTCCTAACACTAGCGATAATGATATGGCAGGGGCGTCCATCCTATTACTCCCTGGACGCGGCTCATCCTCATTCACTCATCCACGGACCCATCCTATCGGGGTTAGAACCTTAGGGGTCTCAAGGCACCGATTAGTTAGCAGGTCGCGAGGCCCGCAACACAGCTAGCTAGAACAAAGGCCCGAACGACCGAGGACCCAGCAAAAGCCGAGCAGAGCAGGCTAGACGCCAAGGCCGTGGGTGATCATGATCCCTTCTCCCAGCAATAGCTGGTGATGCTCAAGTGTGCAGCCTCTCCCCCGTCACGACCCCTGTGAGGGACAGGGAGAGGTCGAGCCCAGGCTTCTTGTCGTGCCTGCTCTGACGAAGGCAAGCACACCACACCGACCCCTCAAGGACCGATGTGACTGACAATCACCTCGGTCCGGTCGGGCACCATCCTAGTGCCACGTCGCACTGTGGTGACCACGGGTACGATGCCCACCGTCCAAATACAGACCGATAGGACGCGTGTACGATCCCACCCACTACAGGATGGGATCCATGACAAGGGTCTCAACCTGGAGACCTTCCCGACTTGCGGAGAGCCCCGACCCCAACGATAGGGGTCGTGGCCCTCAGTCTCATGAAGCGACCAGGCGAACGACGACTAAGGGCGGCTACCTACTATGGGTACGACACCACGGAGAACCTAGAGACAACAACGAAGACCATGAAGGACGCTGCGTTGCACAGGACAACTGACGAACTATCACCATTGCTACAGTGTTGCCACAGCCATGCTGTAGGGTCGAGATGGTGGACTAGAGGGGGGTGAATAGTCCTTTCTAAAATTAAACGCGTCGGCTAATCGAGATAAATGCGGAATTAAAACTAACGGTCTAGCCAAGACTACACCCCTCTATCTAAGTTCACAAGCACCTTATAAAGATCATAATTATGCAACAAAAGTGTCGGGCTAGCTAGAGCTCACCTAATCAATTCTAGAGCAAGGTCACACAAACCTATGCACTAGTACTTTACACAACCAGGGGAGCTCCTACATAATCTAGTAAGCAAAAGCACAAAGCTCCTAAGCTTACTAGCAATGCTCAATAACAAGACAACCAATGCCAAATTAGAGAGCACAAATACTTAGCTACACAAACTAAGCAATGTGACTAACAAGGTTACACAAACTAAATTAGCCACGCAAGGGAGCTACTTCTATGCTACACAAACAAGAAGGTAACTAGTGAGCTACACAAGCTAACTAATTACAAGAGCAACTACACAAGCACAATATAAATAAAGTAAATACAAGCTTATATAACGAGGATGCAAACCAACGAGAATACAAGGATGACAATGATTTTTATCCTGAGGTTCACGTGCTTACCAACACACTAGTCCCCTATTGAGACAAGCTCCAAGGTTGTCGTCGGTCCTCTTACTAGTGGTGACCCACAAGTCACACTCTCTCACGTGGAGTGCTTACCACAAGCTCTAGCACTTGACCCAGCCAGAACACTTGTCGCCCTTCGCGTCTTGCTCTACTAAAGTTGCTCTTCATGGCTCCCGTGGGGTGAGCACAATCCCCCTCACAATCACATCTCCGAAGCACCGCACAATCTTCTTTGCGTGCTTCAACGGAGACCACCACCAAGCCATCTAGGAGGTGGAAACCTTCAAGAGTAACAAGCACCACTAGTTTGCAACTCAATCACCTAGTGCCACTCGATGCAACCTCATGATGCAATCGCACTAGAATCGCTCACTCACTCGATCGGATGAACACTATCAAGCTCAAGTGAGTTAGAGGGCTCCCAAGCACACCTACACAAGCCACCAAGGCTCAAGGGTGCTCAGCTCAACTCAGCTCTTGGCCAAAGGCCAACCAACACTTCTATTTGTAGCCCCACAGGCTAAAATAGTCGTTGCCCCTTCACTGGGCATTTTTTGGGGGCGACCGGACACATGAAAGGTCCTTGTGTGGTTTTGGTAATTAAGTGACAACCTAGGTGGACTAATTGTGTTTATGTGAGATACACAGGTGATTAGTCCATAGGTACATGTGTGTGAGCAACATATGCCATGAAGGTGGAAATGGCTTGGAAATGTTGCAAGGCTCACACACATGTGATGATGAAGGAGCTCATTGCACATGAGACATGACATTGAGTCATGTGATCAAGGTGGAGAAGATCAAGGCATAACTTGGCTTCATGGACCGGTTGCAAGTGTGAAGGGCAAGTTGGAGGCTTTGGAGCGATGGACCGTGTGGCGGTGAAGCTTGAGCAAGACTTGGCACCGATGGACGAAGGCAACGATGAAAAGCAAGTGAAGTCAAGATCGATGAACCAATATGATCATATGATAATATGAAGTGCATCATATCATTGTTGATCATGTTGGTGCATGTGTTGCGTCGACATTGGAGGAGATGGAATGGAATGCGCAAGGCAAAGGTATAACCTAGGGCATTTCATCTCACCGGTCATAGGTGTGTAGAGAAGTTGATGACTGGGTTTAGGATAGATGACCGTACTATCAAGAGGAGCAAACTTGTTTACATATCGGTCATCTAGTGCCACTCAGGTGATCTAATTTGCATTGTCGCTAGGATCGAGTGGTGTGGCAAGTTGAGTGGCTAATGCCTTGAAAATGTTTATGAAAAATATGCTAACACATGCACAAAGGTGATACACATTGTGTTTAGCACTTAGGAGCAAGGGTTCGAAACTTCACCAGCGGAGTGTTCGCCCATAGAGTGCGGACAGTCTGATGATGCCACTGGTGCCTTGTATAGAAAAGATAGGGTTTCACAGAGTGCACTGGACACTAGTCTCATGGTGACCGGACTCTAGGGAGCAGCATCCGATCAATTATAAAAGAAGATGGTACTCCTAGCCTATGACTGGATGTAGGCAACTGGACGCTGGCTAAACACTATTCAGCGTCTGATCCTGCTGATGTGGCAGCGCATAGAGAAGACCATTAGTGACCGGACGCTTGGCGAGTCCGGTCGGGCGTGACCGGACGCGTCTGGTCATGACTGGTACCTTACTGGAAGTGACCAGACCTTGGCACTGTGTGTCTGGTTCTACACTATAGAGCGTCTGGTCACAACTTAAGTGCACTGATGACCGTTGAGATCAGGCGATCAGCATTTGAAGCGGGGGCCACGTGGCGTGCATCACGTGATCGAACACTGGGGCCCTGTGTTCGATCGATCTAACTAGAGCATCTAGTCACCCCGAGATGTGCCCAGTGAAGGGGTACAACGGATCTATTTTCATGGGGGCTATAAATAGAAGGGGTTTCTCAGCCTTGGGCTAGTTGTTGATCACACTAGAGCCTTGTTGGCTTATGTGGTAGTGCTTGGGAGCCCTCTAACTCACTTGAGCTTGATAGTATTCATCTGATCGAGTGAGTGAGCGATTCTAGTGCGATTACATCGTGAGGTTGCATCGAGTGGCACTAGGTGGTCATCTTGCAAACCAGTGGTGCTTGTTACTCTTGGAGGTTGCCACCTCCTAGACAGCTTGGTGGTGGTCTTCGTTGAAGCCCGCAAGAAGCTTGTGCGGTGCTCCAGAGAAGAGCTTTGTGAGGGGCATTGTGCTCGCCCCGCGGGAGCCATAAAGAGCAACTCTAGTTGAGCGTGTCATTGAGCTACCCTCACTTTTGGGGTAGGTTCTTGCGGTGCCCGACGTGCGAGCTTGGTGGGTGATGCCAATTAGCCGCTAAACCACCAAGTGAGCGGTCGACACAATGGGGATGTAGCATGTTGGCAAGCACGTGAACCTCGGGAGAAAATCACCGTGTCAACATTGTTCTTCTCGTTGGTTTGCAATCCCCTTACACAAGCTTGTGATTACTTTCATATACATTGTGCTAGTTACTTTTGTAATTAGTTAGCTTGTGTAGCTCATTAGTTACCTTCTTGCTTGTGTAGCATAGAAGTAGCTCCCTTGCATGGCTAATTTGGTTTGTGTAACCTTATTAGTCACATTGCTTAGTTTGTGTAGCTAAGTATTTGCGCTCTCTAATTTGGCATTGGTTGCCTTGTTATTGAGCATTGCTAGTGAGCCTAGGTGGCTTTGTGCTTTTGCTTACTAGCATGTGTAGGAGCTCCCTCATTGCTTGAAGTACTAGTGGCATAGGTTTATGTGACCTTGCTTCTAGAATTGGTAAGGTGAGCTCTAGCTAGCCCGGCACCTTAGTTGCTTAATTAGGATCTTTGCAAGGTGCTAGAGAACATAGATAGAGGGGTGTAGTCTTGGCTAGACCGATTGTTTTAATTCTGCACTTATTTCAGTTAGCCGACACGATTAATTTTAGAAAGGTCTATTCACCCCCCTCTAGTCTGCCATCTCGACCCTACAACGCACCGGTCAGATCAACCAGACGCACCCTGCCAGCATCCAGTCAATGGATGGCTACCACGTCATCCCTAGCTTCAAATGCTGAGTGTCTGATCTCAATGGTTAAGTTGCGACCGGACGCACTACGAGGATGACCGGACGCTGCTACGCCTGAGTCCGGTCATTTCTAGTAAGGTTCTAGAGCCTCTATTTTGTGACTAGATGCGTCATGTGAGTCATGATCGGACGTAGGAGGGGAAACATCTGGTCGAGTCCAGAGAGCTCCTAGAGCCACTCAACTACGACTAGACACGTCCGGTGTGGCTGATCGGACGCGCCCCTGGGTCCAGTCCTCTCTTGACCAACACCCGTGCCCCACATCACCATACGTTAGCAGGATCGGACGCTGAATAGTGTTTAGCTAGAGTCCAGTCACTTTCAACGCCAGCGTCTAGGCGAAGACCAAAGCCTACTGCCTTCACTGTAGAGCTTGATCGGACGCGTAGGTCCCCTCGGAGCCAGCATCCAGTCACCTCCAGTGACCTGTTTTACCTCCGTTTCTTCACCGAGTTGATCCGTTTCAACTCCAACTCCTTCTTCTTTGCAAATGTGCCAACACCACCAAGTGTACAACACCTTGTGCACGTGTGTTAACTTTTCACAAACATTTTTCAAGGAGTTAACCACTCAACTTACCAGTGCCACTCGAATCATAGCAACGATGCAAAGTTAGATCACTCAAGTGGCACTATATGACCTGATATGCAAACAAGTTTGCCCCTCTTGATAGTATGGCCATCTATCCTAAACCTGGTCATCAACTTCTCTACACACCTATGACCAAGTGAAATGAAATGCCCTAGGTTATACCTTTGCCTTGTGCATTCCATTCCATCTCCTCCAATGTCGATGCAACATATGCTACTAACACGATCAACAATGATATGACCCACTTCATATCATTATGTGATCATATTAGTTTATCGATCTTGACTTCACTTGCTCTTCACCATGGCCTCAGTCCATCGGTGCCAAGTCATCACTCAACTTGCCCTTCACACTTGTAACTGGTCCATCGATGCCAAGTCATGTCTTGATCTTCTCCACCTTGATCACATGACTCAATGTCATGTCTCATGTGCAATGAGCTCCTTCATCATCACATGTGTGGGCTTTGCAACATCTCTGAGCCATTTCCACCTCCATGGCATATGTTGCTCACACACATGTACCTATGGACTAATCACATGTGTATCTCACATAAACACAATTAGTCCACCTAGGGTTGTCACTCAATTGCCAAAACCAAATAAGGACCTTTCACATGCCCGAGGCAGACATCAGAAGATGGCATAGCTTGCAAGCCAAGTTAGCTAGGTCCTCCCTCAGGCTCTCGACCCTTCGGTCAGGGAGAACCTTCTCTTTGTAATGAGTCCTGGCCTAAACTCTATATAAGGGTGGCCAGTGCTCCCATCTCTAGAGACATCTTCTGATTCTTTATCCTCCACCATTCCATCCATAGCAGTAGGGCTCTTGGAGCTTTCCTTTGAGTTGGCCCTCGTCTAGCATAGGTTCTACTACCTCTTTCACCATTCTTGCACCCCCATTGTAAGAACTTCAGAGCATTCAAGCGAGGAACACACACTCAATTTTCTTTGAGACTAGACATAGGGCTCTGCCTAAACTAGTATAAATCCTTATGTCTATTAGATGCTACCATCATCTTCCTTGAATAGCGTGACAATCGTATAAATTTACTAGTCTAGGTTTACTGAAACACCGACAGTTGGCGCGCCAGGTACAGGACAAGTCGCACACTCTCGTTTGATTAAGGAAGGGAGTGATGGTTCCTCGCATCGCTGGTGGACTTGCCTGATGGAATGGCCTCACGGTGATCACATCCACCAGTGAAGACTACTAGGTTCATCGGTGCCAATGGGCCAGCATCCGTGTCCGCCATTAGCCACAGTTCAGACCTCCACCTTGGAAATATGAGTTCTATGGCCCACAGCGGACACACTCTAGGAACTATCCATGGGGGATGCATCCTAGAGTTCACCTACCCAGAGGGGCCACTACCATCGCTCAGTCGCTAGCCATGTCCAAGTTTTCCATCCGAGAAATCAAAGGACCACGACTCACGATGAATTCGGCCGAGGAATGGCCTCGATCAGCCACATCCTTCTAGGGAACCACATGGTTAACCACACCGAAGGGCCGACACCCATGTCCAACCTTGGCCATGGCCCAGACCTCCACCTCAAGAATCTGGGTCCCACGGCCTATGGCAGGCGTGCTCTTGGAACTACCCATGGGGGGTTGCATCCTAGAATTCACCTGCATAGGGGCCTAGGGCCCTCTCTCACCATTGGTCATAGCTAGGCCTTCCACCCCAAAAACTGAACAGCCATGGCTCATGGTGATCTCACCTAAGGAATGGCCCACAGTGGCCACATCCTTCTTAGGAACCATGAGATCATCCGAATCGACGGGGCAACACCCGTCTTCTACACATACCCTGGCCAGACTCGCCGCGTGGCAAAACTAGACCCTATGATAGAATCACGCCCTAGACAACATCTTCACCATTGGAACATAATGAGCCAGGGTGTGCATGAACGATGATACTACCCACCACCACACGGTATCGTTGTCTAAAATCAAGCCGCCAATCGGCATCACACCATGTAGGGTCAAGCCCGAAACCAGGATCTAATCCTGCATGGTGGGCCAGCTGTGCGACACGCTTTGGAGGACCACCAGCCTTCGCTCAAAGGCACATGCATCCAAAGAAGCGGGTTCCCCAAGCGCACTATGTGCCATGACGAGCAGATTGAACCTCGTTGCGCTCAAAGCCTGCTTCTACAATGACAGGTGGCGATGGTCCCTCGCCAGAAGCGGTAGCTTCACTCAGAAGAGGAGACACGGTGATAGTGACACCTTCGCGCCAAGAAGACTCGAGTGCTAGAACACATGAGCTCTCCTGGCCAAAAGCCACATCAAGCTAGGAGCAAAGAAGTCATCATGGGGGCTCACAAGCCCCACAAGGATGTCAAGCTAGCAAGGACCAGCTCAAGGTTGCCCGAGAGGCCGATCCACGCCGACTATGACCGCTCAAAGCGGTAAAAAATTATCCCCATCAGCCCATGGCTCAAGGACTACGACAACTCCATCACAAGCAAATGCTCAGGGGCTCATGGCACCACAAGCAGCAACCTCACCGCAAGCCAGTGCTTGGGGACTCAAAGTGCCCCGAGCTACGACGATCAGCTCATCAACAGCTTCTGGTACATTGGTTGGTCGCATCTATTTTGACCTTAGCCTCACCTCCTAAGCACGTCCACATACACATATAAGCTCACCAATAGTCACAGAAGCTTAAGGCCAACCCATAGAGCAAACCAGATAACATGATGCCCACATAGTATGTCCTAGTAGCATGCCACTCCAGAGTGACACGATCTGGTTCATGCTCGTAGCAGGACATGGCTCACTCATGGGGGCTACACTCATGGACATACAAACACATGACCCATGGTGCAACACCGTTTGCCATCGTCCTAGCGGCCGAGCCGCCCACTCACTCTCTTCTCGCATTGAGCTAGATTCATGACCAACCCTAATGTCACGACGCTTCGATAGTACATGTGCCGTTAAAGACCAGTAGGCCAGCCCCTAGGCTAAAACACGCATGTACGAGCATGGGACTAAAGGGGGGATGAAGCACATTCCAATTTGAACAAGAAGAAAAGCGAAGAGGCGACCAAATGACAAAGGAATGTGCCTATCTCGTACCATTCACATCAAAACTCAAACAAGTTCTTTACGAAAAGGGCACGCATACAAAATTTTGATCAACTTGTCGGTGTTTCGGACCAGGGGGTCCTCAACCAACCAGTGAATTTGTTCTGTGTGTTCCCAATCCCAGGTGGTGATGCAAAGAGACACAAGGTTTATACTGGTTCAGGCAATCGATGCCCTACGTCCAGTCTGAGAGATCGATCTTGTATTCCTTGCACCGAAGTGCTCGTAGTAGGGGGTTACAAGCTAGGTGAGAGAGGGAGCTAATCCTAGGTCTCGGCAAGGTGTCGCGTGGGCCGCTTGAGACGTTGCTCTTAAGCGGCTAGGATGTGTGCGTGTGTTACAATGTGTTACTGGGTCTCCTCTCCCTCTAAAACGGCCTAAGTCCTCTCCTTTTATAGCCTGAAGGGAGGACAAGGATGGTACATGAGCTAACTATACAATGTTGTGTGAACAGAGGCGGCATGTCTGGGCCCTGTAGCCTGTTCCTATGGCGGCGTGGTCATCGGAGTGGTCCGTCCTTGGAGCACTAGGGCGGCATGGTCGTCCCATCCGATCATGTGCGTTGTGGGAGCCCTGAGACTGCCTCGGAGTGGGTACGGCGGTGAACGTGCAAACCACTATGGATGGATTGTGCGTGAGGCTGAGACTTGGTCGGTGCCGAGGCTGCACCGCAGTGGAGGGGTCTCGGTAGGCGCGAACCCCAAGATAGCCGAGACCTTGGTGTACAGTGCCGAGGCCTCGAGTGGGCGGCTAATCGTGGGCACAACGTTAGGACACAGTGGCCGGTAATCCTCGCCGTACCCTGTCCCAGCTAGTATGGCGCTGATCGTGGACATAGCATTAGGACACAATGGCCGGTAATCCCCGCCGTACCCTGTCCCGGCCGGTGTGGCGCTGATGCGACCTCGGGTCCCATCAGTCATTCTGTGGCGTTGAGCCATCGTCCAGCTGAGATTGCGGGAGTGGTTGAAGCATTAATGAGACATGATGCGCTGTCAGGAGGGTTGGTCGAGGCGGGAGGCGACAGGCTGTGGGCGAGCCGGCCTTAAGCAACACGGAGAATGAGGCCTCGCGTGATATGGAGAATGCGCCCCCTGCTGAGGCCTTCCGTGGAGAGCCTCGCGCAAGGCGGAGTTCATGTTAGGATGCCGAGACCTCCTGCTCGAGGCTCGAGGCGAGGAGGAGGAGGGCCCAGTGGGCTTGGTCGTGGCGAGTGAGGGGCCCATGGCTTACCTTCTAGCTTTATTTTTTGATGGGACTTTGGCGACCCTTTTGATTGTTCGCTTGGGGTACCCCATTCTAAGGTACCCGACAGTAGCCCCTGAGCCTCCGAGGGAGTGCATGCACTCTCCCTAAGGGTTTGCCTAGGCTTGGTTCATACCCGCTCCTATAGGAATTGGGTTTTGTATCTTGGGGTTCCGGTGGGTGCGTGCGAGCGCACCCGCCGGGTGTAGCCCCCGAGGCCCTAGAGGAGTGGAGTTACTCCTCCAGGGGCTTTTTTATTTTTGTGTTGAACGAGTAGTTCTTATTGCATTTGCTGAGCCCCTAAGCGCAAGTTCGGGTTGTGGGGGTCTCGGCGAGGCTGTAGGAAAAAGCCCTCTAGCCTCCGCACGGAGTGAGAGGTTCGTTAGGGCCCCCCTGACTTTGGGTATGACCCTCACGCTTCCTTTTGCTCGGAAGGAGGGGTGGAATGTGCCAGGCTACCCTCGATGGGCACGAGCGTGGACACTTCCGGTGAGTTGTTATCGGGTAGTCCGAGTGGAGGCCCGAGCCCTGTTTGCTAGGGGATGGCTAGCGGTCCAGAGACGCACTCCAAGAGTACCAGAGGGTTTCTCTAGTGGGTGCCGAGGCCATTCGCTGGGCCTCGGTGGCTCGGTGCCTCCCTACGGTGGGATCCTATTCGGATACTTCCCTGCCGATCTCGGACACGACTTAGGACACCCCGAGCGACTGTTTGCTCAGGCCTGGGCCATTCATAGGCTCACCCCGAAGTCGTCCCTGACTTTGTTGCCCTAGGGCGGCTGTCGAAGCCTCTTGGAGGCCTAGCCTTCGAACCCCTAGACCATAATGGGCTTGGTGCCCTTTATCATGTTTTGTAATGAAACCTCTAGCGTGGGCTTGGACCATTTGTCTTGGTCTTTGGGTGCAAGAGGAGCCCCCAAGCCTCCGCCTAGAGCAAGAGGGCGGTCGGGGGTCCTCTGACTTTTTCATCCAACCCTCACATGTCCTTTTCGTTCAGACAAAGGGTTTGTTTGCCGAGCCTATTCTAGTCTCGGCAAGGTTGCAGGAA
Organism: Miscanthus floridulus; assembly: GCF_019320115.1. NCBI lineage: Eukaryota > Viridiplantae > Streptophyta > Magnoliopsida > Poales > Poaceae > Miscanthus > Miscanthus floridulus. Next base: position 123,929,695 of record NC_089587.1, read on the forward strand.
GAGCCCCTAGCCTCTGCGCGGAGCGAGAGGGCCGTCGGGAGTTCCCCTGACTTTTTATACACCCCTCGCGCGTGAGGGTTTGTTTACCGAGGCCCCTTTTGGGCGTGAGCTCGAGAGTTGGGGTCTCGGTGTATTTGCAGGAAGAGCCCCCTAGCCTCTGCATAGGGTAAGAGGGCCGTCAGGAGCTCCCCTATCTTTTTGTATGACCCTCATGCTTCCTTTTTGCTTGGAAGGAGGGTTTGTTTTGCCGAGCCCCTTTGAGTGTGAGTTGGGGTCGCTGGGTCTCGGCAAGGTCGCAGGAAGAGCCCCCTAGCCTCTGTATAAAATGAGAAGGCTGTCAGGGGTTCCCCTGACTTTTTGTGCGACCCTCATGCTTCCTTTTCGCTCGGAAGGAGGGGTGGAATGTGCCTCGCTAGCCTCAGTGGGCACGAGCGGTGGCACTTCTAGTGAGCTGTTATCGGGTAGTCCGAGTGGAGGCCCGAACCCCGTTCACTAGGGGACGGCTAGCGGTCCAGAGACACACTCCAAGAGTACCAGAGGATGTCTCTAGTGGGTGCCGAGGCTATTTGCTGGGCCTCGGTGGCTCAGTGCCTCCCTACGGTGGGATCCTATTCAGAGACTTTCCTCCGGTCTCGGACACAACTTTGGGCGTCCCAAGCGTTTCGCTTGCTTGGGCCTCGGCCCCATATGGGCTCGCCCGCGGTCGTCCCTGACTCTGTTATCCTGGGGCGGCTATCGAAACCCTTTGGGGCCCAGCCTTCGAACCCCTGGATCGTAATAGGTTCAGAGCCCGGTTCCTTCATACGAAAGGAATAGGCCGCAGGGAATATCTTCCCTATTGGCTCGGCATGGGCGGCACGCCTTTTGAGGCGGTTTCATGGGGTGTCGAAATGACACCTGCTGCCATAGTGGCCGAGCATGGCGTGGTGGATGGGACGTAACTGTCCTCGCATTTAATGCGGGAGACATGGGTGCGTGGGCTGGCGAAATCGGCTCGTGGTTAACCACGCCGGATCAGGGGGAAAACCTCCCTGATTTCGTCGCCCGTTCGTTTTGCCTCCTCCCTACATAAATACCCGAAGAGTCTCGCCCCTCCTCGTCTTACCTTGCCTGCATTAGCACCGCCCCCGTCGAGTCGTCGCTAGAGCAGCGGGTGCCGGGAAGAAGAGGAAAGAAGAGCGAGCCTAGGGAGAAAGCGAGAGCGTGGGAGAGAGAGAAAAAACTCACCGCTGCACCCGATTCCTCCATTGCACCCATGGCCGGCGACATCGTCGTTGTCGAGGCGGACCCCTGGGACCTGTCGAACATCACCGAGGAGACACTTCAGTCGCTTGTCAATGGTGGACTCCTTCGCCCAGTGACAGACCCTGCCAAGCCAGAGTGGATTGCTCCGTATGGTGAGCCGGAGCCGAGGCCTCGCGATGGCTATGTCATGAGCTTTGTCTCCTTCCATGAGCGTGGCCTCGGTGTCTCGGTGGACCGGTTCATGCGGGCGCTCCCACACTACTACGGTGTGGAGCTCCATAACTTCAATCCCAACTCCATCGCTCAGGCGGCTATCTTTGTTGCCGTCTACGAGGGGTATTTGGGGATTGCTCCCCATTGGGAGTTGTGGCTCCACCTATTTCGGGCGGGGCACACTACCAAGCCGACGGGTATGTCGGGTAAGAGGAAGGCGACGAGGGCTAGCGGCTGCACTCTCCAGGTGCACCAGGACCGCCAGCACCTCTACATCCTGGTCCAGCTCGCGTCCTCTAACCGACGGTGGTACACGAGCTGGTTCTACCTTCATAACGATGATGGAGGACTTCCCCCTTACACTGGGCGGATTGTGGGGAGCTACCCAGAGAGATGGAAGTGGGGCATCCCAAAGGACGACCAGCCCAAGCTAGAGCCGCTCCTAGAGGGGCTGGCGAGGCTGTAGGGCCATGGCCTCACCGTGGCTATGGTCGTGGCCGCCTTCCACCGCTGGAGGGTGCTGCCGCTGATGGCTCGGTGGCGGCGGTTGTTTGAGATGAGGCCAGGTGAACCCATGGAGGGCATCTGGATGTCCTTCTCTGCCCTCTCCGACGAGGAAATTCTTCGTTGGGTGGGGGAGATGGTAGAGGCGAAGTTGAAGGGCAGCAACTTGACCCCCTTCATGATGCGACCATCGTAGGGGTTCCTATCGCTGGTAAGTCACGTGCCGCTATAGCCTCTAAGCCTCCTCAGTCTCCCCTTACCCCTTGTTCCCTTATGCGCGTTTGTCGTTCCTTCAGAGGATGAGGGACATGCGCTCCTCTTCGCCACCCGTTCCCGAGGACATGGGGCGGCGGGCGATCAACCGCGCTCACATCGATGTGCAGAAGAGGCGAAAGGACGCCAAGGCGGTGAAGCGCATGAAGCACATCCTCATGCGCGAGGAGCTAGATAAGCGCCGCCGTCAACAACAGAAGGATGGTCTCCCATTGGAGGAATCCCCGTTGACGTCATTGTCGACGGAGGCCTCGGACAGGAACGACAAGGGCGAGGGAGGGTGAGGTCCCCTAGACCACCTTCCTGACGTCGTGGAGGTGGCGCCCGGGGCGTCGACAAGCAGCCCGGCACCCCCGGGAGGGGGAGGAGAAGTGGACCTAGGGCCGGCGGTTGCCTGCTCTGGGGCCAAGGCCGACATGCCCGAGGCGCGGGCATTAGGCAAACGCGCCGTCAGCCCGGTGGGCTCAGCGGCCGTGGTGGAGCAGGTGGCGGTGGAGGCGACGCCACCGCCCCCATAGAGGACCGAAGGGGCACCGGGGTCCGCTGAGGATCGACCGGCGCCGATGGATACGGAGGCGACGCCTCTGCCGCCGCCTCCGCTGTTGCAGATGAGGTTTGCCATGGCGAAGCGGTTGCCGCCCCGTTCAAAGTAAGTGTATTTTTGGCAGGGTCATAGTGCCTTCCGTTCGCTTTTTTGGTCTCGTGCTGACCCTGTAGGTTAATTTTCCTTAGTTGGAAGCAGCCTGCGGACGACCTTCCCTTGGCACCCCTTAAGGCGCTTAAGGCGAGCCCCGGCTCCTCCGCCCACTGGGTGGCGGAGGCACAAGCCGCCATCCACCACGGCGCGGCGTCGGCGAGGGTTGACCTGAAAGAACCGAACGCCCAAGGAAGGGCTACCGAGGCGGCCCCTACACCGACGAGAGAGGGAGCGCTCCCTTCCCGTGGGGGCGAGGCTCATGAGTTGGATGGGGCTGGTGTGCCCTTGGTTGCCGAGGCCCCCGGGGTCTTCGAGGGTGAGGCGATGGAGGATAGGGCGCCCAAGACCACCGAGACCGCAGTGGCCACGGTCGGTGTTTCTGCGTCCTCCGAGGCCATGATGGCGGAGGCTGGAGCCCCCGAGGCTGTCGAGGCCATAATTGTAGAGGCTGGAGCCCCCGAGATCACCGAGGCCATCGTAATGGCGGTGGGGCCGTCCATCTAGGAGGCGGAGATGAAGGCGGTGGAGGCCTTGGTGGCGCCCTTGGCTCAGGGGCCGCCGTTGTTGTGAGAGAGCGCCTAGGAGGCAGAGGTCTATCCGATCTCTTCCGACAATACCTCCTGGGCGCGGGAGGTGGTCGATGCCGAGGATGCCAGTGCCGTGGAACAGCCAGCGCCGATCTTGGACGAGGGAAGTTCGGCCCTCGTGTGGGCGTGACCCGAGCCTTGCGGGTGGGACCACCCGTGGGTACTGTGGCAGAGCCGGGACGACCCTGAGGGGGAGCCTCTGTTCGCCCTTAAGGACGTAGCCGAGGGCGGGCGCTAGGGCACCTTTGAGCAATACCGCTAGCTGGCGGAGCGGTCGCTGTGGACGGCCTTGTCCGTGGTGGCCGACGAACTGCCTGGAGTCACCTAGGTTCGCGTTTTCCTTTCTCGCGTGACGTTGTTCTTTTCTCGGTTTTGTCGTAATCGACAACCTCTGTTCTGCTTCCTCAGGAGCTCAAGACCCGGTCCCTCGAGAAGTCGGTCTTTCTCCGGTGGGAGAGGGGCATCTGGGACCAACTTCAGCGGCAGAAGGGCCTTCTTGCTGACGCTAACGAGCTTCTGTCAGCGTGAAGCGCAGAGGTGGAGGACCTCCGCCTTTGCTGTGCCGACGCGAAGGTCGAGGCGGCCACGGCCTAGACGTAGCTCACCCCTTTGGCGGCACAGGTCAAGGAGCTGGAGGAGGAGCTTACCCGCGCGGTCAGCGATCGGGATGCCTTCAGGTCCTAGGCCGAAGAAGCGACGGCCTCGGGCAAGGCCCTCACCGGGCAGCTGGGGGCAGAGGAGAGTGCGCACCAGCTGACAAAAGGCACTCTGAACGAGGCCCTTGCTACGGTTGAGGCCTCGCAAATCGAGGCTGTGGTTTTGAAGGGGACGGTCGAGGGTGAGTTCCAGTCCCCTTGTTTTGTTTCCTTTTCCTTATGTTCACTCCCTGACTTCCTTGTATGACGCAGAGCTGGGAAGTGAAGCTTCTAGGGCAGCCGAGGCCTCTCGGGTCGAGGCCCAGCGGTTGAAGGAGAAGGCCAAGGCCTGTCAGGCCGACACCCGATGTTGGGAGCAGAAGGCCAAGGGTGAGTTCCGTGGGCTTCCGTCCCTAACTTAGGTTGTTCTTTCTCTCGCTTGACCTCATTCCATTTTCCGCAGTGCAGAGTCAGAGGCGGAGGTCATTTGGGCCGCCGAGGTTCCAGCGCGGTGCAGACGGTGCTCGAGACCGAGATCAGGGAGCACGAGGTGCTGAAACATGCTGCCCTTTCCACCTGCGAGGCCTTGGAGGTTGAGGGGGTTCAGTCAGGCAGCTCCCTTGGGAGCTGCTTGATTGCGCTGAGTAGCCAGATGCACGAGCGGCTCTGAGGGGTGCTGCACACAGGTGTCAAGCGGGTGTTGGCCATCATCTCCTCTCACTACCTTGGCGTTGACCTCCCAGCCATCAGTGATGGCTATGTTCTGCCTGATGATGACGAGGAGGCTGACGCGGCGGTCACGAAGCTGATGGAGGCAACGGAAGGCCCTAGCACGGTGCTGGCGACGCTCTTCGAAGAGGAGGTGGTTCCTCCCCTACCATCTGCTGGTGCTGAAGGCCCTGAGCCTTGATCTGGGCCCTAGGGGCTATGTAAAAATAGAATAGGGGTTATTTTTTGTATTGTAACGCTTGTGGCCATCGAGGCCTTTCTTTTTGACGTATTTGTGTTTCTTAGTTGTTTTTCTTATGTTTTCGAGCCTCTGCCCTCTGTTGCTCCTGATCGGATTTCATTTGCAAAACACCCCCTTGGGGCCTAAGCCATCCCTTGAGCGAGAGGTAATGAGGGAGTGCCGTAGCCCGGAGGCGTAGGCCGTCTTGTGACTCTATCGACCTCTTGCTTAGGAAATAGACCTTGGTCCGAGGGGTTTTTACAACTGATTCGTCAGAGCCTGCTAGGGACTTAGCGTAGGAATTTTTGCGGAAAACAACTGAAGAATGGTGCGTGGGACCTAGGAGACACCTAGGGGGGGTCCCCTATCTAGCCCCCGAGGGAGGCTTGGTTCTGCTAAGGTAGAACCGAGTCTCCCTTGCCGTGTTACTATATTGCCGAGGCCTACGATGGGCTCGGGGGGTTTCTCAAAAAATTATACCAACTAAAGAACGCTTTTTAATTATATTTCGAGAAACGACATATACAATGCTTGGAAATTTAGGGATAAAAGCGACGTAGCTGTTCTATGTTCCAAGCATTGGTGAAGACTTCGCCCTTCTCGTTGGCCAGCTTGTAGGTCCCGGGCTTCAGCACTTGGGCGATGATGTACGGTCCTTCCCATGGTGGGGTCAGCTTGTGGCGACCCTTGTTGCTCTGTGCTAGCCTCAACACCAGGTCGCCTACCTTCAAGTCTTGGCCTCGGATGCGTCGGGCCTGATAGCACCACAGGCTCTGCTGGTATTTGGCCGAGTGTAGTAGCATGACATCTCAGGCTTCCTCTAGTTGATCAAGGGCGTCCTCTCGGGTGGTGCGGTTACTTTGTTCGTTATAGGCTTGCAGCCTCGGGGAACCATATTCCAAGTCGGTGGGGAGGATGGCCTCGGCCCCATTGACTAGGAAGAAAGGCGTGAATCTCGTGGCTTGGCTTGGAGTATTCCTCAGGATCCAGATGACCAATGGGAGTTCAGCGAGCCATTTCTTGCCAAACTTTTTCAACCAGTTGTGAATCCTTGGCTTGAGGCCTTGTAGGATCATGCCATTGGCACGCTCTACTTGCCCGTTGGTCCTTGGGTGTCCTATGGCCGACCAGGCCACACGGATGTGGTGGTCATTGCAAAACGTCAGGAACTTTTTGCTGGTGAACTGCATCCCATTGTCGGTGATGATGGTGTTGGGGACCCCAAACCTGTGGATAATGTCAGTGAAGAATAGCACCGCCTGCTCGGATTTGATTCGATTGATCGGACGAGCCTCGATCCATTTAGAGAACTTATTGTTTGATACCAGTAGATGGGTGTAGCCCCCGAGGGCTTTTTGCAGAGGCTCGGCCATGTTGAGCCCCCACACGGCGAACGCCCATGTGATGGGGATGGTTTGCAGGGCCAGGGCCAGGAGATGTGTCTGCCGAGTGTAGTACTGGCATCCTTCGCAGGAGCGTACTAGCTTGGTAGCATCGGCAACCACCGTTGGCCAATAGAACCCTTGGCGGAAGGCGTTCCCTACAAGCATTCGAGGTGCTGCATGGTGCCCGTAGGCGCCTGCGTGTAAGTCCCAAAGCAGGGCTTGGCCCGCCTCGGCACTAATACACCATTGGAGGACACCTGAGGGACTTCACCTGTACAATTCATCATTGTAGAGGGCATAGGTCTTGGCTCGACACGCAAGCCATCGTGATGAGGACATCGCCACGCTAGACACACAGACGCCATGGTCTTCCCCAAGTTCCAATTCATTCCCAACTCAGCTGCCACGTCGCCCTCGGATTCAGCAGACATGTCATCACTGTTTCAGTCATAACTTTCTCATATGACATCGAAACGGGCCGTTCTTGGATGCGTTGGAAAGGGGACGATGACGCCGTCGTTTTGGATCTAGTCCTAGCTCCAGAAGGTCCATGGATCATTCTGTGTGACCACGGCAAGGTGCTGCATCACCTATTTGGGCCAACTTGGCCATGTATCGTGTCGGGCCTTAAGCCCAAGTTGTGGGCGCCCAACCCCTGGCCGTCCCCAACCCTAGGTCGAGTCTTAGACTATAAACACAGCCGCCGCCGCTGCTACACAATTGGGTTTTATTTAGAGTTTAGTTTTCCATCGAGAAACTAAATCGTTCATTGTAACTGTGGTGACAAATCCTTTTACAGTGATCCAGGGCCCCCATTCTTGATCTCCTCCACTGTGTCGATTAGTCCTTTGGAACCGAGTTCTTGAACCCTCTATTGATATTCGCGTCATTCATATTTGCAATTTCAGATTGCGTGTTTTACCTTCTTGCTTGTGCTCTTCGATTCGCTTGTAGGAAAAGCCTTCTTGGCGAGGTCAATCAAGTTGTGCTTGGTTGATAACCAACGGAGTAGTGGTGTAACGGTTGCAGGGTTCGAATCGTGTCTGATTTGAAGCCGGATCGCCAACGTTGAGATCTCCACAAATCAAACTTACCGGCTACCTCTCGGAAGATCGGGCCTGTACTCATCACATCGCGCTTCGGTTCTGTCGTCAGGAAGCTCCCCCCGATCAAGCCAATCGAGGAATGGAACTTGCCAATCCATGTCCTGATCAGTCTGTGGAGGCTCGTCGTTGACTTCCATGACCTCGGGCTCGGTCGAGGGGGTCTCGGCAGCAGAGGGGGCGTCGAGCTTTGCCGTGGGTTCCATAGGTGGGCCCTCCTCTATTGCCGAGGTGTAGCCAATGGAAGGTTTGTGGAGGTCTCTGGCAAAGATGTTTAGGGGGACCGAGGCCCATGCCGAGGCCATCTTTGCCAGCTCGTCGGCAGCCTTGTTGTACTTCCACGCGATGTGATTTAGTTCGAGACCGTCAAACTTGTCTTCTAGGCGTCGTACCAACTTGCAGTAAGCCTCCATTTTGGGGTCGAGGTAGTTTGACTCCTTCATCACTTGATCTATGATGAGCCATGAGTTGCCTCGGACGTTGAGGTGCCGTGCCCCAAGTTCGATGGTGGCTTGTAAGCCGCTGATGAGGGCCTCATATTCGGCCACGTTGTTGGAAGCGGCAAAGTGGAGTTGCACCATGTAGCGCATGTGTACTCCGAGGGGCGAATTGAAGAGCAGACCTGCGCCTACCCCGGTCTTCATCAGGGATCCATCGAAGTACAGGGTCCAGCACTCCGTTTGAATTTGGGTAGGTGGCAGTTGAGTATCTATCCATTCAGCCACGAAATCGGCCAAGACCTGAGACTTGATCGCCTTTCGAGGCATGAAGGTCAAGGTTTCCCCCATAAGCTCGATAGCCCACTTGGCTATCCTGCCTGAGGCCTCCTGGTTATGAACTATCTCGCCCAAGGGGAAAGATGATACCACAATCACTGGGTGCGACTCGAAGTAGTGATGCAGTTTGTGCTAGGCCAGGACCACGGTGTAGACTAGCTTCTGGATGTGGGGGGTAGCGTGCTTTAGTCTCAGAGAGCACGTCGCTGATGAAATAAATAGGTCGTTGGGTGGGCAGAGTATGCCCCTCTTCCTGCCTCTCTACCACTACGGCAGCGCTGACCACTTGGGTCGTTGCGGCGACGTAGAGTAAGAGGGCCTCATCCATGGCCGAGGGTATCAGGATGAGAGGATTCATGAGCAGTGCTTTGAGTCTATCGAGGGCTTCTTTGGCCTTGGGAGTCTAAGAAAAATGCTCGGATTTTCTCAAGAGTCGGTACAGAGGTAAACCTTTTTTGCCGAGGCGCGAGATGAAGCGGCTCAGGGCCACAAGGCATCCCATGACCCTCTATACTCCCTTGAGGTCTCTGATTGGTCCCATGCTAGTTATGGCCGAGACCTTCTCTGGGTTGGCTTCAATGCCGCGTTCTGAGACTATGAATCCTAAGAGCATGCCTCGGGGGACCCCAAACACACACTTCTCGGGATTGAGCTTGATGCCCTTCTCTCTAAGGCATTTGAAGGTTATCCTCAAGTCATCAATGAGACCCTCGGCCTTTCTAGTCTTGACCACGATGTCGTCTACGCAGGCCTCGATGGTCCGCCCAATGTTGTCGCCAAAGACCTAGGTCATGCACCGCTGGTACGTGGCACCTACGTTTCTGAGGCCGAAGGGCATCGTCACGTAGCAGTACATGCCGAATGGTGTGATGAAAGAAGTCACGAGCTGGTCGAACTCTTTCATCTTGATTTGATGGTAACTAGAGTACGCATCAAGGAAAGACAGGGTCTCGCACCCTGCAGTGGAATCCACAATTTGATCAATTCGAGGTAATGGGAAGGGGACCTTTGGACAGGCTTTGTTCAAACCGGTGTAGTCTACACACATCCTCCATTTCCCATTTTTCTTCTTAACTAACATGGGGTTAGCCAACCACTCTGGGTGGGACACTTCCTTAATGAACCCGACCGCCAAGAGTTTTTGTATCTCCTCACCGATGGCCCTACGCTTTTCCTCGTCGAAGCGGCGTAGGCGTTGCCTCATAGGTCTAGATCTGGCTCGGATGTCCAGGGCATGCTCGGTGACCTCCCTTGGTATGCCCGACATGTTTGAGGGACTCCATGCGAATATGTCGGCGTTCGCACGGAGAAAGTCGATGAGCATGGCTTCCTATTTGATGTCGAGGGTGGCGCTGATCCTCAGCGCTTGGTCGTCAGGGCAGGCGGGGTCGACCGGGATGAGTTTGATGGCCTCGGCGGGCTCAAACGCCCCCGCGCGATGCTTGGAGTCAGGCGCCTTGCCACTGAGTTGGTCGAGGTGGGCGATGAGGGTCTCGGCCTCTGCAAGAGCCTCGGCGTACTCGATGCACTCGACGTCGCAGTCGTATGCATGTTCGTATGTGGACTCAATCATGATGATACTGCTGGGGCCTGGCATCTTGAGCTTGAGGTAGGTATAGTTGGGGACTGCCATGAACTTGGCGTAGCATGGCCGCCCTAGAATGGCATGGTAGGCTCCCCTGAACCCGACTACCTTGAAGGTAAGGACTTCCTTGCAGTAGTTGGAGGGGGTGCCGAAGCAGACGGGAAGGTCGATGCGCCCAAGGGGTCGCATGCGCTTCCCTAGCACGATGCCGTGGAAAGGTGCGACGTCGCCTCGGAGCTGCGACCGGTCGATCTCCAAGAGCTCCAGGGTGTTGGCGTAGAGGATGTTGAGGCCGCTGCCTCCGTCCATCAACACCTTGGAGAGTCGGGTGTTGCCGATGATCGGGTCGACAACCAGTGGGTACTGCCTAGGATTTAGAACATGGTCAGGGTGGTCATCTCGATCAAAGGTGATCGCCTCTCAAGACCAGTCGAGGTACTAGGGGATGACCACCTTGACTGAGAAGACTTCTCGGCGTTCCCTCTTGCGCTGCCGTGCCATAAGGCATGCCAAAGGCCCACCGAAGATCATGAAGGCATTGCATACCTCAGGGAACCCGTCGCCCTTGTCTTCGTCCCAGCCGTCGATGCCCTTCTGCTTGGCATCGTCGTCGGGGAGCCCGAGCCTGGCGTAGTAACGCCGCAGCATGGTGCAATCCTCGAGAGCGTGCTTGACCGGGCCCTGGTGGTAAGGGTAGGGTTTCTTGAGCATGTCATCAAAGGGCCTAGGGCCTTTGAAGCCTCGGGGGTTCCTGCGTTCTGCGGCCACAACCAGATCAGCCTCTAGGACCTCCTGCTTCCCCAAGCGCCCCTTTTTCTTTCTCTTAGGGAGGTGGGAGGCTGAGGCCTTGGGGGCCTCGTCCCTCCGCTTACCCTTGGTGTTGATGTCGGGGAAGATGGCTCCAACAGCCTCTTCACCCGAGGCGAAGCTGGTGGTGATGTCGAGGAGCACGGCAGCAGAGCGCGGCATGTTCTGACCTAACTCTTGAACCAAGTCCTGACAAGTGGTGCCGGAGAGGAAAGCCTAGATGATCTCTAAGTCGCCGACGCTAGGCAACTCAGTGCACTGTTTGGAGAAGCGCTGGATGAAGTCTCGGAGAGACTCGTCTGGCTTTTGGTGATAGCTCTTAAGATCCTAGGAGTTCCCAAGGCGCATGTATGTGCCCTAGAAGTTCCCGACGAAGACCCTAACCAAGTCACGCCAGTCGTGGATTTGTGAGGGAGGAAGGTGCTCGAGCCAGGCTCGTGCTGAGTCTGACAAGAGCAAGGGGAGGTTGCAGATGATGAGCAGGTCATCGTCCGTGCCACCTAGCTGGTAGGCCAGGCGGTAATTGGCAAGCCAGAGTTCAGGGTTGGTCTCGCTGCTATACTTTGCGAGATTGGCTGGTTGCCGGAACTGGGTAGGGAAAAGAGCAGCGCGGATGGCCCTGCTAAAGACCCAGGGGCCTGGCGGTTCAGGGGAAGGACTATGGTCCTCCCCGCTGTCATAGCGACTGCCTCAGTGTGGGTGGTAGCCTTGAGCGGGCCCCTCATTGTCGTGGCATCGTCGCCTACTAACCACCTCATGGTCTCCCTGTACCTCGCGTCGATTGCCGAGGTGGTCCAGAAGCACGGGGACCCTGTGGGCTATCGGCGCTCGGTTGGGCTCGGGACAAGCCGGGGCTTCCCTGTCCTGCTGAGGCGGTGCCGTGGGTAGGTTCGAGGTGCCCCCATGTCGTCGGGAGGCAGAACTCTTGGCCTACTAAACCGCGGCGGTCTCTAGGAGATCCCGAAGCTCGTCGTAGAGCTTAGGCATTGCGCGGACTAGCATTGCCGTAGCCACGATGTTCTGGCTAGCATGATTGAAGACTGGGGGTTGCTCACTCCCTTCATCGTCATGGATGTGGTGATGCACATCGCGGGCCCTCCATCGGGCTCCCTCGCCTTTGCCACGACCTTGTTGTTCCTGTTCAAGAGAGTCTCAAAGCTGTTGCAGAAGGAGTTAGTCTTGTTCAACCTTGGCCTAGAGCTCACGGAGCTATTCTAGGTCTGGGTGCTGAGGTCGTGCAAGAGCGACGTTCTCATCTTATGCAGCCGACAGGACGGCGTGTGGAGGTGTGGCGGTGCCCGCACCTGGGCGAAGCGGGGAACGGCTACCTGCCCCCTTGTCCTCTTCGCCCACCCTCGGCATCCCGAGCCCGACATGAAAACACTCGCGAGTGGGGTCATAGGTGCCTTTGTCGTCGGAGTCAGAGTAGCCAAAGCAGTAGTCGCTTACGGCCAAGAACTGGCGCAAAGCCCCAGGGTCGTGGAGTCTAGAGAAATCCACTCCGGGCCATGCCTCGTCCTCAGCCGAGGGGTCGGCGTGGGTGCTCAGGTCGAGAGCGAAGTGCTGGTGGTGTTCCAAGGGATGCTCATGAGCGGCAGTGTAAGCATAGGCATAAGAGGCGATGGCATTTCTCAACCCAAAGGGGTATGGGGATGGTGCTGTCGCCAGATTCTGCTCCGCTGAGGTCGGTTCTTCAGGGAGTGGTGGAGCGGAGCTTGATGACTGGGCATCGCCGTGTGCCACCGGTGATTTTCCTTTGTCCAAGCTCAGGCTAGACAGGTCCCTAGCCAGGGACCCTATGCTAATAGCTAGTCGTAGGATATCAGCGGGGGGTGGCGTGTCGCCTCGGATTCGCGTAGCGTCATGGTGGCCTTGCTCGTGTCATGCCTAGCGAGCGTGGCGAGAGCGGCCGCCCGGGCGCCGCCTGCGCCTAGGCTGCCAGTGCGTAACTTCATCGTTGGATGGTGGGGCTCGAGGAGTGAGGAGTACCATGTCGTACTCATGCCCTAGAAACATGAACTCTAGGCTCCCAAACCAAACCACGGTGCTGAGACACAATGGTCGTACGGGATCTACCATCCGGAACCTGCTGGGATGACAAAACTGACACGCAGAGGCCCCTACCTGGCACGCCAACTGTCGGTGTTTCAGACCAGGGGGTCCTCAGCTAACTAGTGAATTTGTTCTGCGTGTTCCCAATCCCAGATGGTGATGCAAAGAGACACAAGGTTTATACTGGTTCAGGCAATCGATGCCCTATGTCCAGTCTGAGAGATCGATCTTGTATTCCTTGCACCAAAGTGCTCGTAGTAGGGGGTTACAAGCTAGGTGAGAGAGGGAGCTAGTCCTAGGTCTCGACAAGGTGTCGCGTGGGCCGCTTGAGACGATGCTCTTAGGCGGCTGGGATGTGTGCGTGTGTTACAATGTGTTACCGGGTCTCCTCTCCCTCTAAAACGGCCTAAGTCCTCTCCTTTTATAGCCTGAAAGGAGGACAAGGATGGTACATGAGCTAACTATACGGTGTCGTGTGAACAGAGGCGGTGTGTCTAGGCCCTGTAGCCTATTCCTGTGGCGGCATGGTCGTCGGAGTGGTCCATCCTTGGAGCACTGGGGTGGCATGGTCATCCCATCCAATCCTGTGCATCGTGGGAGCCCTGAGACTGCCTCGGAGTGGGTACGGCGGTGAACGTGCAAACCACTATGGACGGATTGTGCGTGAGGCCAAGACTTGGTCAGTGCCAAGGCTGCACCGCAGTGGAGGGGTCTCGGCAGGCACGAACCCCAAGATAGCCGAGACCTTGGTGTACAGTGCCGAGGCCTTGAGTGGGTGGCTGATCGTGGGCACAACGTTAGGACACAGTGGCCGGTAATCCCCACCGTACCCTGTCCCAGCTGGTATGGCATTGATCGTGGACACAGCGTTAGGACACAGTGGCCGGTAATCCCCGCCGTGCCCTGTCTCGACCGGTGTGGCACTGATGCGACCTCAGGTCCCGTCGGTCATTCTGTGGCATTGAGCCATCGTCCGACTGAGATTGCGGGAGTGGTTGAAGCATTAATGAGACATGACGCGCTGTCGAGAGGGTCGGTCGAGGCAGGGGGCGACGGGCTGCGGGCGAGCCTGCCTCGAGCGACACGGAGAATGAGGCCTCGCGTGATACGGAGAATGCGCCCCCTGCCGAGGCCTTCCGTGGAGAGCCTCGCGCGAGGCGGAGTTCATGTTAGTATGCCGAGACCTCCTACTCGAGGCTCGAGGTGAGGAGGAGGAGGGCCTAGTGGGCTCGGTTGTGGCGAGTGAGGGGCCCACGGCTTACCTTCTAGCTTTATTTTTTGATGGGACTTTGGCGACCCTTTTGATTGTTTGCTCGGGGTACCCCGTTCTAAGGTACCCAACACAACTGCACATAAGCTACTATACATTGGAAGCCTAAAACTAGAGACGAACGATGGTGGCCGACACCTTACTCGCCAAGACCTCCACGCCATGAACGGTGGAATTACTGATTGCACGGATCTCGGCGTCAGACTTTCTCGATGAGTACCCTTGCCCCACGACATCAAAGTCCATGTCATCATTGTGGGAGCCAACTGTTGTTAAGGCTGCAAGCATGCCACTCTGAACCCCAACGAAGACAAGGGAGTCTAGTTGATGGTGAGCCTCATCGTGGTGAAGCATCAGTCAAGCACTCCCTAGGCCAACATCGAGCATGACATCACACAAACCCTACCCGTGTTGTTCAGTGTCACCAACTCAGCAGCCACCTCCCGCACTGTCTTCCTCTGCCTCTAGAGCAGCCATTGCTGCCTTGAGGCTAGTCACCTGGGTCGTTAGCAACTCAATCTGAGACTGATCTTGCGCCCCCTGCTCTACAAGCTGCTCTTGAGCTAAGTCGATCCCACTGATAGCTTTGACTAGGCTCTCATGGAGCTCCACCTATGTTTTAGAGGCCCCCAATTCCTCTTGTAGGCGTTGCACTTTTTGCCTCTGCCTTCATCAGGTGGTCATGGTCCATGGCCTCTTTTGACTACACCTAAAAAGCTAGATGCAGAACCTAGGATTTCTCTTCTAAAGTTCTCGTCGGCTCCTGAAAGAGAAGAGAAAGATAACCGCATCATTCAACCAAAGGAGAAACCCACATAGCAGGCCCAAAGGGCAAAACAGAGCAGTAAGGCCACACTATTCATGGGGTATGACTTCCTCGGCCATCAACCATTGGGTCTCCATGCTTAACCCAGTGACCATAGTGGCTGCATCAATCAGGTTCGAAAGGGTCGCAACAACCCCCTCACGACTACATGAGGCTCCACCCCATGCAGCCTATTCAGTTGCATCGTGCACCTCAAATAGGGCCTCACGGGGATCCGAGGGATGTGGCCAGATGAAGGGATCCTCACGAGGACCAGCCTCCTTCCCTTAGAGAACCAGGGCAGGTCCACCAACATGATCAGCTACCGACCCTACAAACGAAGGATCGACGATGGGTGACAAGCCCATCCCTCCTTTCATGGCAGTGGTCACCTCGGCCTCGCTGGCGCCCAACACCTCCCCCTCGATCGCATCTACTGCTACTCTGACACTAGAACAGCCTTTGCCCATAGCTGGCGAGCATAGGGTCACAAGAGGAAAGTGTTGAGACATGGTCACCATAGCCTTGCCGCGGCCCAATGAAGGGCTCAGCCGCGTAGGCGGATTCACAAACCCCGATGGCTTGGAAATCACAAACCCATGGAGAACCTCCTTGCAACATAATCCTTTAAGGACATGACAAAGAAGATGATGCTGGCTTTGCCACATAAAGAAGAAAGCTAGGGGTGACATACCACCTAGGGCGGTTCATAAGACTCGTCACACCTCTCCTCGGAAGCGGAACCATGACCATGGTCACAGCATTAGACATCACGAAACTAGAAGCCGATAAGGCATTGCTGGCCATGATGATAGTGATGGCCTCTGGCTGCTCACCACCCTTTGTCATGCAGTCGGACGGCTGCAAGTCAGCCAAAGATAGGTCAGTCAGAGTTGATGATGAAAGACCCAGACTGCCATGATAGGTGGCGCAAGGGCGCCTCAAGCTCGGTCCCCTCAATGGCAACATAGCCGAACACTTCCGTGCAACCTAGTCCTCCCCACTCCCGCTGCTCAACCTAGCCCCATCTCTAGACCTTTGGGACTCAGCAAGGACACGTCGAAGCACCTTCAATTCCTCATCGGAATTGCCGTCTGGACTCTCACTTCCGTCAGCGCTGCCTTCGCCCAGCAGCAAAGTCCTATGCCTCCACCATTCCATCCTCTCAAGTGGCCCTCCCACCTGAGACCACCTCCGATCGCCAATAATTGCCCGCTCCTGGGTGGCGATGTTGGCGCTTTCAGGGTGAGGAATGCCGAAACGAGAGCGGAACAATAGAACAGGCTGCTAGAAACAAGCCACCTCAGCGGCCACTCGACTAATGCGAGTTGAGGTCAAAAAAGAAAAAACAAAAGGAAGGGCGACTCACCAGGTCAGGCCGATGGCTCATGAAAAATGCCTCGATGGTGCACTTGGTCAAAACTATGACCCCTACGCCAACCAACTCTGATAGACGTTCCCAATCGCATTGTCTTCAAGCTCTTCCACAACTTCACGAGTCAGGTCTTCGGCTCTGATATAGTCACATAGCAAAAGAACCCACTACTTTAGCATAAGAACTCGGCACTCAACCATGACCCGAAGGATCGCAACACCATCTAGACCAGCCAACACTTGACCCTTGAGGATCTCTAGGATCTCCACCACTTTTGCCTAATGCCTCCACTCACATACTTGACCCTAGGAGGCTGACCGAGGAGCGATTGAGAAGGGAAGCAAGGTGGCAGAGGCGTCATCATGAATGTAAAACCAGTTTCCATGCCAACCGAAGTTTGAGCTCTTCAATGCTAGGCATGGGTAGGAATGGGACACCCCAGAACACATCTAGATGTTCATCCTGCTTATAGGGGCTAATGCTCCACCAGCGGACCCTAGCACCTACCGGCTCTTAACCTCAAAGAGCCACTAGAATAGGTCTTTGTTGGGTTCTATCCCAAGAAAAGCCTTGTAGATGACCACAAAGCTTGCCAGCTATAGCACACCGTTAGGAGGAAGATGCTGCATCTGGATGCCGTGCTCCTAAAGGAAGCCCCAAAGGAAATCCGATGTCGAAATCCCAAAGCCATGCTCATGGAAGTTAGTGAAAGACACCACTTCCCCAGGCCATGGATTAGGAAGCACTTCACCGGCGATGGCCCTCCACCTGGTAACTCCCTTTGGTGGAAGAAGACCATCCTCAACAAGCCACAACAGCCACACCTCTATCACCGTCAAAGGTAGCCATTCACTCATCCTTGACATAGGTAGAGGCAAAGGTAGAGATAGCGGCGGAGGGAGACAGCGCCAAGCGGCCACTAGCAACTACACACCTCCTAGGTAAATCCCTCAAAGTTCAATTCCCTTTCATTCCACCCCTAGTTGCAGCACGCGACAATGGAAGGCCAAAAACAAGGTAAGGGAACATGAACCGAAGGGGTCATATATGTGGCAGTGACTAGGAATGCGAACCGCTCCCTTGTGGGGTCCACCCCAGAGCAAGTCCCATGGGCCCTTGGCAAGAGAACCATCATGCCGTAGCAATTGCACGGCGCGGCGCGCCATGAATTCATGAGTGAAATTGTGTCTTTAAGCCGCGTCGCGACCAAGGAGGCTATGAGCCCCCAGATCCACATGTAGGGTAGCCCACCATAACCGTGGCTCCGTGTCATGCTTAGGAAACCCATCTTTGTGCCAGCCCTTAGAAGGGCTCGAGGCCACAAAAGAGATAGGGGCAGAGAGGAGATGGGCCCCCATGGCTCTAATCGGTGGCGTGGAGCCACATGACCATCTATCCCTATGTTTGAGTCATCTACTTTGAAGTCTCCCGAGTTGACCCCCTCTAGGGGGAGGCATTTTGCCCTCTAGTCGCTGCAGAGGCAGTTGGGGATCGACAGGATTGACAACTGATGATTTATGGGACATCTCGTGTGAGGCGTAGCCGAACTCCATGTCGATCGGGGAGGATATTAGGTCCCACTCGAATTACCCATTGACCTTGATGTGGCACACCACTCTGACCACATGGTTACGGTGGACAAGCCTATCCCCATGTGGGGCAAAACCAAAGTCGCTTGTGAACTGACATCATGACCCCTTGGGGTCAAGAAAGATGCCATGGAAAAATGAGCGAAGCCCATGCTCCCTAGATAAGGATTGTGGCCAAGCCACGACCATCTCCTCCTAGAATCCTAGGTCACCAGCCCACTGACGCGTTGAGTCTCATGAACCAATGAGGGTTGACAGCCCTATCATGAGATAATAGCCAGACCGATAGAAAGACCTACAAAAGTATCTCCGCAAGGAAGGCACCCGTAGGCACGTGGTCCGCCCCTTGACCACGCATAATGAAGGATGCTTCAAAAACCCATGTGGTAATCCTCGGTTGATGAGGGCATCCCAACCTGTGTTGTTGCCAAGGCAAGCGACCATGACTCCACCACCATCGAGAGACCCAAGAGACACAAGTAAATCTAAAAAGGGTCTCTCTCATCAAGCCACGATGCAAATCTAGAAATCGCCACACCAGCGACATGTCTAGTAAGCTCAGGGATACCTTGCTACCACCATGGAAGGGCAGGCGATGAGTCGTCCTTCCCATAGCAAGATGGCTCCTAGGGCATGGGAGTGTAGGGGTAGGCGCAGAGGTTGCGCCAGCTCAAGGGTGCCTGAGCAGGCACCCGTGGGCATTCACAAACGCTAACAGAGCTTAGGCAGGAAGCCTCTAGATCAAGACAATTTTGTCCTAGCAAAGATAGGATTGTCTGATCCCAATAGAGCATGTGCCCTAAGGGCATGACCCTCTCCTTTCACAAGTTCCCTTCAGGCACCAGACAGAGGAAGGAGCATCGCCAGCCCTCGAAAGCCTTAGAAAAATGCGAGTTTGGGACCCCGTGGCTCCCTCCCAATCTCCCACATTTCCAAAACCCATCGGAAGGGAGACAAGGATCAACTCATCGCCATAGGTTGAGAGCAACCCAAAAATGGCAAGACAACCTTTACTTATAAGTCCTAAGGAGAAGCAAGCAGCCAATATCCCCATGTCGCGTGGCAAACGATGGGAGGTCTCAGTCCACATCGGATGCCTCTAAAAGACTAGGATGCCAAGACTCTCACAAAGGGAAGACCGATACAACATTGACAAGACCGCTCCACCCCGCCTGAGTCATAGGCTCCAATGCATGGTATGATAGCATGGTAGGACTCATCGGTCATATATCGTGTCATCAAGATAGAACAAAGCACAAAGGCCACCTACCGCACTAAAAGAGTCAGCCCACAAGGGGTCGGGCGATGAAGCTCGATGAAGTCATGACCACACACCCACGCTCCAACACACACCCATACCAGCGCTTTCATGATCACTTCAGATCGTGAAAACGCTTAGGGGCTACCGTTAGGGTTACAACCATGAGGGGTCTCATGGCACCGATTAGTTAGCAGGCCGCATGGCCCGCAACACCATAGCTAGAACAAAGGCCCAAACAACTGAGGCCTAGCAAAAGCCAAGCAGAGTAGGCTAGACACCAAGGCAGTGAGTGATCATGACCCCTTCTCCTAGCAATAGCTGCGTGATGCTCAAGTGCGCGACCTCTCCCCCTCATGACCCCTAGGAGGGATAGAAAGAGGTTGAGCCTGACTTCTTGACATGCCTGCTCTGACTAAGGCAAGCACACCACACCGACCCCTCAAGGACCAATGTGCCGACAATCACCTCGGTCTAGTCAGGCACCATCCCAGTGCCATGTCGCACGGTGCACGACCATGGGTACGATGCCCACCATCCAAATACAGACCAACAGGATGCGTGTACAATCCCACCCACTATGGGATAGGATCTATGACAAGGGTACCAACCTAGAGACCTTCTCGACTTGTTGAGAGCCCTGACCCCAATGACAGGGGTCGTGGCCCTCAGTCTCATGAAGCAACTAGGCGAACGATGACCAAGAGTGGCTACCTACTATGGGTATGACACCTCAGGGAACCTAGAGATAACGGCGAAGACCATGAAGGACACCGCATTACACATGATAGCTGATGAACTATCACCATGGCTATAGTGCTGCCACGGCCAACACAGTAGCACCATATCAGACCCTGCCACGATGTGGCCACAAGACCATGATGACAGACATGCCCAGGCAAGCATGAGAAGACGGCATACCTTTTAGGCCAAGTTAGCTAGGACCTCCCTTAGGCTCTTGACCCTTTGGTCGGGGGAACCTTCTCTTTGTAACAAGCCTTGGCCCTGAATTCTATATAAGGGTGGCCAAGGCTCCCATCTCTGGAGACATCTTCTGATTCTTCATCCTCTACCATTCCATCCATAGCAGTAGGGCTCCTGGAGCTTCCCTTCAGGCTGCCCCTCATCTAGCATAGGTTCTACCACCTATTTCACCATTCTTGCATCTCCCATTGTAAGAACTTTAGAGCATTCAAGCGAGGAACACACACTCGATCTTCTCTAAGAGTGGACGTAGGGCTCCAGTCTGAACCAGTATAAATCCTTGTGTCTATTGGATGCTACGATCGTCGTCCTAGAGCAGCGTGACAATCATATAAATTTACTAGTCTGGTTTATGAAACACTGACACATCCTCATCCACTCATCCGCATACCCTGCCCACATATCACGCCCGCTCTGCGCTTTGCGCCCCATACTCGTAGGATGGACTCCGTTCGCCTACGCCACCCCCACTCGTAGGATAGACTCCACTTGCGCCGCTCGTCGATGTTGCCCTACCCATGCCACCCACCCATCATTTGGACTCGCGCCTCCTATCATGGCTACGCTCCATCCATCTACCATGACCATTACCGAGGTCCATGCTGCCGAAGAGCTCCGCACCGGCGACCACCGTGCACTCTATGGCCTCGAGCTCTGCACCGGCATCGAGCTCCACAAGGACAAGCTCCATTCGTCCAAGCAGCACAGTGACACTAAAAGCACATGTTGCAAGTATATGTTTTGAGTGTTTCAGTTGTTTTAGAGGTATGTTGCAATAATTTCATATGGATGTTGCAAAAGTAGATTAGGATGTTGCATATGTTGCAATGGTTGTACACTTATGTTGCAAATGTCTGTTCCTAATGTTTTATCTATTTTTTCAGACGTATGTTGCAAGTGTCTTAATCTGGATGTTGCATATGTATCACACATATGCTGCAAGTGTTTTATCTGAATATTGCATGTGTGTTGCAATGGTTTTCAAGTGTTTCATGTGTTTTTTGTAAGTGTTTCCGACACATGCTTCAAATGTTTCGTCTGAAGAAGACGTATATTGCAAATGTTTTGCCTAGATGTTTTAAAAGTAGATCGGGTGTTACACATTGTTGGCACAAAATTTTGTCCCGTGCCAAGGGCACACGAGCAAGCCAAAAGGGTCCGCTTGATGGAGCTAGAGATCCACCTAGCTTCAGCATAGGGATGGTCGATCCTGCGCACTCCTCTCGAGACATGCCAGTCAATTTGACCCTACAATTGACAAGGAGAGAAAAGCTAATCAGTAATTTAAGGCAAAACATGCCGGTGTTGCCAGACAGTCCCGAATGTGCGGCTCTGAGAGCCGATATGGAAGGAAATCGACTAAATAGTTGATTCCAGCATACTCATAAGAATAAATCAATTAAAGCTCATGGAATCATGGAAGGTAAAACGGTTATCGTTCAGGATAGATCTTGTTATTTAGATAAACATTAGTCAATGGCAAAAGGATGTCAACAATGATTAATCTATGCTAAGCCAATGACTGTAAGTAACTAAATCCCTTTTCATATAAAAGAAATAGCTCATCATCATTTATCCATTTGATAAAGATAAATCTAATGAACATATTAGATCTCATCTATAGCTATGACCAGTGGGGCAGGAGGTAGAATCATGTAGGACATAGAAACAATAATAGATTCAATGACCTTAACTTATTACTTATATCAGTGGGGCATGAGGTAGAATCATGCAGGCCATAATACAATAATAAGATCATGGGGCTAACACATCTTTCAACCTATCTTTACTTCAACGGTCTCATGACATGAACTATTCGTGAAAGCATTCGATATCGGCTAAAACAGTCGATTCAGGCAAAACACACAGTTAAGGTCATGCCCTATCAGGAATAGATCTACTAAATAACGATTCCCACTCTATGGTGCTAACAGTGGGGTGTGAGGCAGAATCACACAGGCCATGATAACGAGCCATGGAACGGTTTTCGCTAGCCAATAGATCTACTCAAGATCAGACATGCCTTAACCGCACACTATGCACGATCAAAATTGACATAAAACAGCCGATAAAACATAACTCATCATTTAAAGTGCAGATTAGATCAAATTTAGATTAATAAACAATGGGTTAAATAGAATATAAGGCCGATCTAGATCAATCCCAATTGGGCAAAGTGATATTGCTGTAATTAAATAAATAATGGAAGCAATAAGCAATATCGATAACTTAATGAATCTATCCGAAGGAACACCACCCTTAGATAGAGCTGATAACTTGACCTTAATCTAGTTCAAGCAGTGTGAAAGGATCAAGATGCCCAAGAGGGGGGATGAATTGGGCTAATTCTAAATTTCTTTGCAATAATTAAATCCTATGGTTAGCCCAGTTGACCCCTTGTGCCTAGAAAGTGTTCCTAATTGTTCTACCGCACAAAAGACTTGCAACCTAAGTTCCAATCCTACTCTAGCATGGCAATTCTAAGAATGTAAAGACATGAATTGAATTGCTCAAAGTAAATGCTCAAAGTAAATAGAGAGGAAGGAATGCGGCAATGTTTTGCCGAGGTATCAGAGAGTCGCCACTCCCCACTAGTCCTTGTTGGAGCACCCGTGCAAGGGTGTAGCTCCCCCTTGATCTGTGCAAGGATCAAGTGCTCTCTACGGGTTGATTTTTCGACACTCTGTCGTGGTGAATCACCCACAACCGCTCACAACATGAGTTGGGTCACCCACAAGCTCCGTCGGGTGATCAACGAACTCCCAATCACTACCAAACCGTCTAGGTAATGGTAATCACCAAGAGTAACAAGCACTAACTCTCACTTAACCACGACAAGCCTAATAAGAAGGTGGATGCACACTTTGCTACTCTTGATCTTCACTAATGAGGGCTCTCTTTGGGATTCTTAAATCTCAATCACCTCACTAGGACCTTGCTCTTCTTGGCACTCTCTAAGGTGTTTCTCAGCTGTTGGAATGAGCAAAAGTACCCCCACACATGAGTGGAGGTTGTATTTATAACACCGGCTAAAAAACGAACTGTTATGTGCCTCTATGGGGTGACCGGACGCTCCGGTCATGTTGACCGAATGCACCAGTTAGTATACCCCGAGCTCTAGTGGTTATGAGTTGACCAGACTCTGGCAGCGTCCGATCAACACTGAACGGATGCATCCAGTCATGTTTTCCCCTCACTGGAACCTTACTGATGTCAACCGAATGCTGGACCTCCAGAGTCCGGTCACTTGCTGAGCAGCATCCGGTCAGTAACCGGAACCTGATCAGCGTCCGATCAGCATTGATCAGACATGTCTGATCAAGATTCTCCCTCTTTGGGACCTTACTAGAGTCAACCGGACGCTGGCCCTCAGCGTCCGGTACCATGACCTCACAGCGTTCGGTCACTTCCAGACACTTTCACCTTGGTCAAATGAACTGATTGGACTCTGAGCCAGCGTCCGGTCACACTAGAGCCAGCGTTCGATTAGTATTTGACCCTCCGTTCACTTCCAACTTTCGAACATATGTGAATGAAGTTTGCTCCATTGGATCAAAGGGCTGTTGTGGAGCTACCTAGTGCTAGTTTTAACAAGTGTGCACCACACCTAACTCACTAGACTCACCTAGGTCAAGCTACCCGTTTATACCCCCTTAATAGTACGGCCAAAGGAAAAACAAAGTCCTAAACTACTCTAAGTGTCTCTCCAACTCTAATTGACACTTAGAACTAGTCCATCCTTAACCTTGTCGTCCAACCTTTGAAAATCGAAACAATTTCCATTGTAGGGGCATGACAACCATGATTGCCCAATCTATCTCCATTACCATGACCTAACTCATTTGTTTCTACAAAACACACGTTAGTCATAGTAATCACGTATTGTCATTAATCATCGAAACCCAACTAGGGGCCTAGATGCTTTCAATCTCCTCCTTTTTGGTGATTGATGACAATACAACCTCGAGTATGTGAAAGAGATGAGGTTTTTAACATGCTTGGTTCATATAAGCTTTAGGCAATAAGAATAAAGGTGTTAGACAAGCTTATATGACCCAAACCAATATGATGTACTTAAAAGATATGAAGTATGCATGAGTACAAGTAATAAAGCTCATTTGCATTGGAGTAAAGCGCGGAAGCAAAAGCAAATGAGGAAAACACAAGTGATACGGCATATAAAGAATTCAAAGTAGAGAGCACACATGTCATATATCACGATCATATAGATATCACTATCACATAGATATAGTAGTAAACATGAATGCATAATGTATCACACACACAAAAGCATAATAGTGTATCTCATAAATAGAAACTCCAAATATAAATAGATAAGCTAATATAATAACTAAGCTCCCCCTAAGCCTAACATACTTGAACCCTCTCCCCCTTTGGTGACAAGCACCAAAACCTATGGGTCTGTCGGCGGGGCTGCAGCGGATGAGCCGGGCGCTGAGGTACGAGGAGCAAGGTGGAACTGGGTGCCATCATCGTCTAATCCTAAGCTCTGAGCTGTCTGACCCTCTGTAGCTGGTAGTGATGCTGAAGTAGTCGGGGTTGGGTAAGGAACTGGTGCTGCTATAGGCTGAGCTAGGATAACTGAAGCAGCTAGCTCTGATGATGCCATGGAGGAGGGGAGTGTCTCTGTCGTTGCTGTGATAGGCGCAACAGTAGAAGGACCTAGAGCATGTAGGTATGGAGGAGTGGGCTGGCCTGTCAACTCATTGAAGGAGGCTCTAAGACTCTTGGAGACTGAAGTGTCTAGATCAAGTAGCGACGACATCTATGCTGGTGTGAAGCCCGTCTTAAGTGGAGTGAACTGTGGGGCTACCACTAGCGAAGCGAACCACTAGGACACCTGCTCTATCGGTGAAGCATACTGTGCCAGTGGCTGTCCCTAACTCTGAAGCCCACTAGGCTGTAATGCTAGAGTCGTGGAAGTGGTGGTAGGCTAACCGAGCTGGGGCGAAGGCTGTGGCGGTGGGGCCCCAATCACTATCACTACATGCTGCATGAATTCGAGAAGCTACTGCTACATGAGGATCTACTGCTGGTGCATAGCCTATTGCTGCTGATGTAGTGCCTATGCCTGCTACTGAATGACTAGCTGCTAGCACTGGAACTCATCCTGCCGAGTCTAGAACTATGCAAGTGTAGCAGCTGTCTCCTGAGCCTATCTGGCCTAGTCCTGCCTCATCCGCTCAAGTATAGCCAGAAGAGTGGGGTTAGTCTATGGGGCAGGTGGCACTGAACTAGAGCTATTGGCCTTAGCATCATGTTGTCATGGAGGCATTTGTGGAATGGGCTGGTAATCATCATCAGAACTGTCACTAGGCTCGCTAGTGACCAACCCCTCCTACTAAGCAAGCTCCTCCTCCTCTGTAGCTGCAATACCTCTGATGATATCATCCTACCGGGCTACAGTCTCTGGCACCTCTAGGCGACGGCGCGGCTAACTCGATGACTGTGGTGTACTGTGACGAATCATCTGAGATAGGTTATAAGTAGGGAACTCTGTCGTGGCACCACTGTACTCAGCAATCATCTTAGGCAACTGAACTAAAATAGCTCTATGGATAAGGAACATGACCCAGTGAGCGTAGGGTAGCTGCTTGTGTCCTCTGAAGCCCTTAGCTATAGTGTCATCCATCTCTGATAGAATAAGATCCTAGATGTCAAAGACTGTCTGCTGCATGAGAGAGTTTAGAAGCCATAGCTGAATCCGAGTCAATCCCTCTCTATATCCCATCCTTGGGAGTAAAGTCCTCCTCATGATAGCCTCAAGCACACGAGCAGTGGGCGTGAGATCACTGGGGTTCCTCCTTGACCCCTCACCAAAAGGCTCAGTAAAGCAGTGACGTACCAAGTCTATGGGGGTACCATGCCACCATGAGGGCGTCTGGGGGTGTAGTCTATCCATAGCACACCTCATGGAGCCTGACTGGCTGCTCCTGAAGCTTGAGAATCTCTCTGGCCCTGGTGCTTGTCAACCGATAGTCGCTGCCACCGAATGCAAAGTGAATAAAGTTATGATGCGGGTCAATAAAGAGAGAAGCATAGAACTACTGAACCCAAGATGGAACATATAATCCGGTCTATCCAATCAGATCTGTCAGCCCTGACAGATATGCAAGGTAGGGGCAAATGTGCTCTCTAGCTGCTACAACAATAGACTCGATGGTGCACACTCTCTGTGGTCTGAAGACTACTCCACTATTCAGATAGGCATTGTAGAAGTCCTCCTATAGGGGTGTATAGAATCCCTCTGATGCTCTCTCATCCCTCCTAGGTGGAAACCATACCTCAAAGTCAACAAACCTCAACTACTGCACCTGCTTGGTCATGGCGGCCCTTAGGTCAAGATGGGTCACTAGAGGCGGACCCTATGGTCGAGGCGGTGGATGAGAACCCCTCCTCTGAGTGACTGGCCTCGGTGAAACTAGGACACGAGTGCGACCAGAGCAGTGTAACTGTGGCTATGGTGCCAGCTCTATCTCCTCGGCCTACTAGACCTGCTCACCCTCCTGAGACTGCTGTGACGGCTATGCCTCCTGTGTCTGCTGAGCTAGCTAAGACTGCTGCTGTGGCTCCCCCTAAGGCTAAACCTCATCAATGACAACACGCCATCCTCCAATCATGAGGGTCCTAGCTAGACCACCATGAAGACGCTCAACATGCTAAAGTGTAGCCATTGCCTCTGGTGAAAGTGGATCGACAATCTAGACTCCACTACGAGCGCCTCCTCTCTCGGCACGCTTTGCAGCCTCTGCAACTGCGGTGGCTCTCACTGTATCTGCATCTAGATACTTGCACTTCCTGACTGCTAGCTTCTTGGTCACCTTGCCTTTAGGTTCTATTGGTTGGCGAGGCGGGTGCCTTAGATCCTCATCACCGGGACCACCACCGACATTCTTCATGCGAGCCATCTGATAATCTGTAGAAAAAAACTATCGCTGACAAAGATCAACTATCAATCTATCGCTTCCAAGGCTTGGCCTCGATCCGTAGTCGTGAGCTTGGCTCTGAGTTAACTGTCAACTACCATAGACACCTCAACGGCACCGACTCGCTGCACGATGGAATAGATAGGATATACAAATAAATACAATATACCTAATAGATGTGAAACCCTAGGAAGCAAGCAATTTAGATATGAAATTGAAACGATTGGCTTGCTACCTGATGAATCGGCGATCCAATGAAAAGATAAGCGACATGCGGGGAACCACTGAATCTAGGGTTAGGGTTTGTGGTGAGTAGTGAATCGACGACCCTAAATGTAATATTCATCAGTGCTATGATGAATAGCAAGGTCACGGAGAAGTTGCGATATGGATGCTAGGGCATGACGGTAGGGTCTTACCGGTGCTATGTAGAAGCTGGGGCTAGATCAAGGCAGAGCTAGGGCATGGCGTAGACGTCGGCGTTGGAGTAGGGCTCGATGGCTGTGGAGGCACTAGTGGCGGTGCTATCAATGCTGTCATCGCTAGGGTGGCTGAGCGGTGGCTCTAGAGCATGGCAGCGTAGGCCACTGCGAGGGGGGGGGGGCTTTGGCGCGGGTGCGGGCAAAGTTGCTCGATGGCGTGGCACGACGGTGCTAGTGCGAGAGCAGGGCGATGCGGCTAGTGCGTGAGGTGTGCGGCAGTGCTAGAGCTATGGAGGTCGCTGTGGTGCTTGCGGCGGCTAGGGCACGGGACGGCGACGATGGCATGGCTGAGATGGGTTAGGCCAAGGTATGGCGCGCCGAGACTAAATAGGGTGCCCCCTAGTCAGAGAAGGAAATAGGAAAAGAGATCTGATGCCGCATTTTTTCTACTAACCAGACGCTCTGGTGGTAGCGACCGGACGCTACCACCTAGCGTCCGGTCAATTCCAGAGAGGACCAATTCCTCTAGAATCACATCCGGTGGACACCGACCAGACATAGCCAGAGTTCGGTCACCTAGCCTTGACGTCTTCATCATCGATCGAACGCTGAAGCTCCTTCTGATCGGATGCTGGGAAAACACTATTTCAGCATCCGATCACTCCTTCAGCAGCAGGTTCACCTCCTATGAACTGACCGAACGCTAGACATCAGAGTCTGGTGTAGCGTCCAGTCACTCCTTCAACAAATCTTCAAAGTCCTTTGCGCTGCCTGTTCCCAATCAAGTCCCAACTCCAATAAGATCCAAATAAACACCAATTGGGACTGATGTGAGTGACCTCTCTCAAACCCTCAAGTTTTTCAAAATATTTTGCCTTAGGCTATAATTCTTTTTAAGAAAATAGGCAAAAAGAGGGCAATTGAAGATAAACGTCAAAACAACATTCATGCATATGCAATACTTGAATGTAAATCTAGTTGCTTGTCAAGTTTGATCCAAGGTTAAGCTTCTTCACATGCTTTTCGGCGGTTATCTTAACCTTGTTAGACAAGCCCTATATGCATTTCCAAAGATTTAAACATGTTGTATTTTACAATGCAATGCAAGGGACAACACAAGCTCATCTTTTAGTAAAGTTGCTAAAATCAAGTACATTGAGTTCATTCCGCAATCTACAAAATGTTGCCTCATCTAGTGGTTTAGTAAAGATATCCGCCAATTGATCCTCGGTCCTTACACCTTCTAGTGATATATCATTTTTAGAAACATGATCTCTAAGAAAGTGATGGCAGATATCTATGTGCTTGGTGCGAGAGTGTTGAACCGGATTATTTGCAAGTTTTACCGCACTTTCATTGTCGCACAAAAGAGGTACTTTATCTAGAACTACACCATAGTATAGCAAAGTTTGTTTCATGTAAAGTATTTGTGCACAATAAGCACCCACGGCAATGTATTCCGCTTCGGTGGTGGACAAAGCCACACTATTTTGTTTCTTGGAGGACCAAGACACAAGTGATCTACCAAGCAAATGGAACCATCCGGATTTGCAACCGGCATAGTCTGAATCGGAATAGCCAACTAATTCAAATATAGCTCCTTTGGGATACCAAAGGCCAATGCTTGGTGTGTGCTTAAGATACCTAAGGATTCTTTTTACGGCAATTAAATGAGTTTCCTTAGGATTAGCTTGAAACTTAGCACACATACACACACTAAACATGATGTCGGGCCTAGATGCGGTCAAATACAATAAGCTACCAATCATAGAGCGGTAGAGAGTTTGATTGTCACAGAACCGACCAATTTATAAGAGCACAAGTACAAAAACAATCATCGAAACGATCAAATTCTCGAACTTGAGCCCATATAAACCCGGTAGTCAACCGAAATCTCGAAGGATTTCAAACCAACTTGCATACAACCAAGATCACAGTAATTCAACATAACATATCGTACATTACAACATTTCACAGACGTTCGCAAATAGATTACATTATCACAGAGTCATCGTTATTACAAAACAAGTCTTGTAAAACACGCGGAAGCAAATAGTTTAACTTACACATCTGAGTTCAAATACACATACTGGTTTGCTGATCACAACCCGCAAAAGCTTCAGATAAGAGAATAGAGATCATGCCCATGATCTAGTCTTCATCACCCGTCGGGTGGAGACAATACTTACAGAATCCCTGATATAGGAGGTCATCTACAACAAGAGGGAATAAACCCTGAGTACGGGAATGTACTCAGCTAGACTTACCCGTCGAAAACCAAACAAGTGACACCAAGGATTATGCATAGCTTAATGTAGTGGATCTAGCTGACACTTTCTTTTTGTAGAAAAGCATAAGTAATAATGATCAACTCTTAACCTGAACTAGCAGTGACTTTTAGCCATTAACCTATCAACTATATTAGCACATGTACTAAGCAATCATTTTATTAGGGTGCAATAGGCTAACCTAAGCATATTCTCAAGTTAGGCTAACCCCTAAACAATCAACGAGAACATTGCATCAAGCATACACTCAAGCATTTGTATTTCAGAAAAATGAAGACTATGTAGTGGTACAGTAAACTAGCCATAACTGGAGATTTATAAATCCAGTTGATATGCAACAAGACAATCTGGAAAGCTTATGAAATTGTCTACAATTCATTTTCAAACCTCAAAGCATGATTCAACACTTTACCAAATCAAATTCTTTGATCAACAGAACTCTGTCCTCACAAGGCAGAGAGTAAGCCAAATTGGAACCTAACTTTAAACAGCTGTAGTTTCTAAACTACTGGGCCAAATGCCCTCAAATTTTGATAGGAGCTAGATACATAACTTATCGACAACTCTTGTATTCATCACATCCATAGAAAACCAAAATATCATGGGGAACTTTCTAAAGTCCCCAGATCTATCCAGAGGGACATAATGCAAACGAAATAATTAATAACTTATGATGTAAACACATAATTGGACAAAACTAACTCTACTCACATACCACTCATATCACAAGAACACCAGAAAGTAGGGTGTTCATCCCCAAAACATTTCTTTTAATACCTTTCTTAATTTATTTAATTAATTAGAGGAAATAGTAAACATATATGAAAACTACACCATTAAATCTACAAAAATTACAGTAGACACTACATGCCCTAAGTAGACTACCATAAAAATTTCACACCATTTGAGTAAGTATAACAACCTACACAAAAATGATAAGGCATAATGGCTTAAAATGGCATAATTAGGAAACCTTAGTGAAAAGTGTCAAGCAACAGATTTCATATTTTTCCTAGCATCCTTAAGGTACTAAGATACTACCCACCAAGTTTCATGGTCATATGATTCCTAGATAATTTACAAAAATTCATACAAGTATCCATCAATGATAAAAGGAAAATATATAACTCAAAAACTACACATGCAATGACTCTCAAATTTTAACCAAAGCTTATACTAAGCAAGACTAGCTTACCCACAAAATTTCACAATTTTTGGATCACAGAAACTCAAGATATGATTTAAACAAGTTTGCATGCATTCAAAAACACCTTTCAAGTTCCTATTTAATTCATCCAAAATTTCTGCATCATGTGCTCAAGACATATTTTTCTTAAATACTAGACCTCACTGTGAGTCTAACAAAATTTGAATCACACCATTTGGATCTACACATTGGGAGTTACAAAATTTACAAAACAGCATCCAAAACTAAAAATTTGAACTATCCTATGGACAGGCAGTCACTGACGTGTGGGACCCGGTTGTCAGCCGGACCCGCCTGTCAGTGAGACGAAACAGGGGAGGCCGCTTGGACGGCGTGGAACACGGCGAAGCTCGCCGACGGCGAATCCTCCGGTGAAATGGAGGACACCTACGTGATCTATGTGATGAGACGCATTGATCAATGCTACTAGTGTGACCTAGGTTTAACCGGAGGTAGCTCATCGTCGGTGATGGCGGCACGGTAGAGCTCCGGTGTGAGCTGCCGGCGACGGCAAGCCATGGCTAGCTTAACCAAGCATGGTATGAGCTACAGGAGGTCACCATGGTGCTATCCCAGCAAAGAGAAGAGACAGGAAGGTTCCTAGCTACCCCGACCACGGCGGCCTCAACTCCGGCGAGGACACGCTCATGGCGGTGGTGGCTGGAATGGTCACTGCGCCCTTACCAAAGCTCAAATGGCTCAGCTAGGAGGTGGAGAAGGTAGAGGAGAACACGGCGAAGCTATTGACGAGCTGGCCGACGTGTTTTTGCAGCGGCGAGCGAGCTAGGCGATGGCGAAGCTCGATCGGCAATGGCGGAGCTGCTATGGCTTTGTTGCTGCACACGGTGGAGGCAAAGGAGATGTAAATGGAGCTGACAAACTGGTCGGGTAGGCGCACGAGTGTTCACGTCGTGGCCAGCAGCGCTAGGACGGCCACGGCACATGGCCGCACAGTCAGACGGCCAGCGACGGGTGGCGCCACGCGTCGAACGTTTTCTGAAAACGGTTATCACTGCAGCTTGCCTGAAACGCTGATTCAGTGATCCATCAACTGACTGACAGGTGAAGTTTGACAATGATTAGCTCCTAAATCTTGATGATATCGCTCAAGGTACAATTGACAAAGTCGAACATCTACATGTGAACTACAATCTTTACAATTGGAGCTCGAACTGGTTTGGCTTTGTTTGCAAACTACAGAGCTCTAAACTAGGGTACATGAAACTGACATCCAGTTATAACACTTAGAAAAATTCTAAGTGTCAAATACAACCCCAACACTGACTTGTGGGTCATTTTTGAACATGTTGTCCAAATTTTCATGACTTGACTCCTAAACAAAGTTTGTTCCTTATCAAATTTGCTACAACTTTGTTTTAGGTTGCTTAGACATGCAAATATCCTAAGCTATGCTTTTTAAACAGTCAAACCAAAGGGGTTCAGGGGTCAAAACAAGTCAAACTACTTTTTGAAATCCTATTTAGGCAACATGATCAATATGAACAATGTTCCAAATGGCATTCTAGGTGTCACTAAGTTGTTTAAAAGAATTATTAGCCACACCACACCTTGGTCACACAAGAATCAAGCATCGTATGTACTGAAACAATGAAAAACACCTGAAATGTTACAATGTTTCATAGTCATGTTTCACATGTTTCATGATCTTGTTGCATCGTATTAACTAACTTTGTTTCACTAAAGTGAGTTGCACATGTTGCACTTAAATGTTGCACACTTTTCATTTCATAATGGAAACAACACACATGAAATATAACAATACGTTGCAATGTTTCAAAAACATGTTTCAGGCAACACAAGCTTATGAATGGATGAATGATGATCATGTTCATGAAATGCAAGTGCAAATGTGGAAGGCAAACACCTGGGGTGTTATATTGATCAACCAGGTTACCTCCCTCATCTAGGTCGAGATGTCCATTGGTTGGCATTGGACTCTTGATTGGCTTACATTCATCCATCTTGAATCTCTTGAGAAGATCATTAGTATATTTCTCTTGAGAGATGAAAATCCCTTCTGTCATTTGCTTGACATGAAAACCAAGAAAGATTGTAAGCTCTCCAATTATTGACATCTCGAACTCCTTTGACATCAATTCACTAAATTCTTTGCATGAATCTTCATTTGATGATCCAAAGATGATATCATCAACATACACTTGACAAATGAAGATATGCCCATTAAGCTTCTTGGTGAATAGTGTGATGTCAACCTTCCCAATGGTGAAGCCCTTCTCAATGAGGAAGTCCCGAAGGCGCTCATACCAAGCTCTTGGGGCTTGCTTAAGCCCATATAATGCCTTGGACAACCTATAAACATGATTAGGATATCTAGGGTCTTCAAACTCGGGAGGTTGATCAACATAGACTAGTTCATTAATAAAGCCATTTAAAAATGCACTTTTCACATCCATTTGATAAAGTTTTATTTCATGATGTGATGCATATGCAAGGAGGATACAGATGGCTTCTAATCTTGCAACCGGGGCAAAGGTCTCTCCAAAATCCAAACCTTCAACTTGAGAGAACCCCTTTGCAACTAGTCTTGCCTTGTTCCTCACAACAACACCTTGATCATCTTGCTTGTTTCGGAACACCCACTTTGTTCCAATGACTCTTGCACCTTTTGGCCGCTCTTTAAGAGTCCAAACTTCATTGCAAGTGAAGTTGTTCAACTCTTCATGTATGGCATTTATCCAATCCGGATGTTGAAGAGCTTCTTCTACCTTAGTAGGCTCAAAGCAAGAGACAAAAGAGTGATGAGCAATAAATGAAGCAAGTTTTTGAGATTGAGTCATTACACCCTTTGATGGACTCCCTATGATGAGATCTTGTGAATGATCTTGAAGTAGGGGTGTATTTCTTCTATTGACCACTTGAGGGGGAGGTTGTGGAGCATCAACATCTTGTGCTTGTACCACCATTTGTTCATGGGAGACTTGAGTGTCTTCATTTTTTACTCTCCCATCTTTTTCATCATCTTGTGGCACACTTGATGAAGAAGGTGGATCAATCACTTGTACATCATCTTCATCATCTTTAGGCTTGATGTCTCCAACCAGAATATTCTTCATAGCCTCCCTCAATGATTCATCATCTACATCATCAAGATTCTCATGTGCTCCTTGGGAGCCGTTAGATTCATCAAATTCCACATCATATGTTTCTTCAACCAAGCCAGTGGCATGATTAAATACTCTATATGCTTTGGACTTTGATGAGTAACCAACAAGAAAGCCAATATCACAACGTCTTTGAAACTTCCCTAGGTGTTGCCGCTTCTTGTATATGTAGCATTTGCAACCAAATACCCTAAAGGAGACATCCGGCTTCTTCCCATTGAGCAACTCATAAGGTGTCTTGCCAAGGAACTTTTGAAGGAATAGACGGTTGGATGCATAGCATGGGGTGTTGATTGCTTCCACCCATAAAGCTTCAGGGGTGTTGTACTCATCAAGCATTGTTCTTGCAAGAGTGATCAATATTCGGTTCTTTCTCTCAACTATGTCGCAGAACCGACCAATTTATAAGAATACAAGTACAATGGCAATCCGCAAGCAGTTGCACTGTCATACTTGAATCCATATAAACCCGGTAGTCCGTCGAGTACCACGACGGGTCTCGATAAACGATTTACAACAACCAAGATCGTACAGGATTCAACATACATGCCACATATTACATAAAGTTCACAGATACTTTTCATCATCAGAGTACGAATAGAAAGTTATTACAAACCGAGTTTGATAATTAAAGCGGAAGCAAATAAGTTTGAAGATAAGTTTCCAACGTAGTTTGATACAGTGCCAAACCAGATCACGGTCCACAAAAGCAAAGATAGGAATTACTAGGGAAGCCTGCCCAAGGCTTACTCCTCATCCACAGCGGGATAGAAGCAACTCTTGCAATAACCATGATACACAGTGCCATCTGCAACAATGGGAAAATAAACCCTGAGTACGAGAAGGTACTCAGCTAGACTTACCCGTCATGAACCAGAAATAAAACGACTCCAAGGATTATGCAAGGCTGTATAAGTGGACGTAACTTGACAACATTTTTGCGAAAAAGGCAATTAACCGTTGTACAGTTGTGATTCTTTTATCAAGTTAATTATAACTATCCATTTCTAGATTAGCAACTATCCTATGCCAAACATGTGGTATATTATTTAGAATCATACAATAGTAACCATAGCAGGTATTGTAATTCCATATTCATTTGAACCATCACGTTTCATAATATAGTTACTACGATGTTGGGACTAGCCAAGTTTCTCACTATCCGGGAGAGACGGCGATTCGAATCGATTTCAACCAGCTGGGAATTTATTCCTAACACAAACCCAGATCTATCAGCCACGATAGTCTTAGGTCACCTTTGGTACAACTCAGGTACACATTTTGCGGGTCCGTACTGCGCCGCACAATCTGGAACACCAGATGCCAGGATGCTCAGGCCAAGCCTGCCCTTGGGCTCAGTCTGATCATTCCCCGGAAGGAGCGCACAACAAAACGGGTCCCGGCCTGAGTTGAATTACTCGGCTTCGCGGTCGGAACGAGTTATCCGGCCAGCTAAGTGAGAGGCATGCGTTCAATCTTGTCAGAAGCGCCAACAACGGTACGGTCCTTAATCGACACAGACGGGGATAGGTCCACACCCAAGACCTCCATGCCTTGTTGCTTCCCTATCGACTTCCCGTCCGGTCTCAATTTACTTTTACCTCATGGTTCTGTTCCACGATAGCAGATATAGCCAACCGTGCTCCGGTATCCACCTATATCTCGCAGGTGACAGGACATCACCTGACTTCTACCGGTCTAAGCATGGCTAAGCATATATTCGATCCTGGACCTATACCGGTTAAAGGGTTAATATCTGGACAAGGAATGTACATGCATCAAGTGGTTTCATTCAACTCTTATAACCTAATGCATCAATCA
This sequence comes from Miscanthus floridulus, assembly GCF_019320115.1. NCBI lineage: Eukaryota > Viridiplantae > Streptophyta > Magnoliopsida > Poales > Poaceae > Miscanthus > Miscanthus floridulus. The sequence goes on from NC_089587.1 coordinate 123,965,615, forward strand.
TAAATACGTAAGTAAACATTTGTAAATTACTGGGAGACTTATAATGCTCCGGGGCTTGCCTCGCAGAAAGGAAGTAGGACGATGGTCAGGGCACTCCGGAAGCTCTTCAGGGTTCTGCTCCACGCCTTCGGGAGCTGCGGCTTGCGGATTCTCCTGCGGGTTCCCTTCCTCTGCTTCTTCGAATTCCAGCAACGTGATCTCTTCCTCCGATCCTAGATGCATGAGTATGGTATGAGTATTACGAATGCATAATGTTAACAAGTGCATCGCGTTGTTTGAGTAGGTGCATATCTCTTCTCGATTACTACTTAACTATTTCTACAATGCATCGACTACACCATAACCAGCAGCTACTTGTTTCACTCATAACTGGAGTTCTACAAATTCAAAAACAGTGATCCTAGACTTTCTGGAAAGCTTAACAAATTCTCTACAACTTTGTTATTAACCATTTTTACAGTCTACACTTGTTTCAACATGTAACTCATTACACTCTAGAATCAGTCCAGAAATGACTTGACATGCAATATAAAGTAATAACACTTCTACTTCAGGTAATTATTCAAAATTTGACAACCTAGAACCTACCAACAGTTTCAGCATACCAATTACAGTTAAGATGATATAATGGTGAAGCCCAAACTATTTATTAAATTGCCTTTATTATTTTATTTAGATATCTAGGTTAAATAATAAATATATATCAGATGTGCTGAATAAATTCTCAAAAATTTACAGAGCCTTAATAATGCTATCAAAGGACTACTATAAAAATTTCATGTCATTTTACTAAGTAGAACATCCTATACAAAAATGATAAGGAAGCAAGGCTTGAAATAGCATAAATGGAAAATCCTATTGAAAAGTGTCAAGCAACAGATTTCTTATTTTTCCTAACATCCATATGGTACTAGTATCACCTCCAATAAATTTCATGAATTTTGGACTTATAATTAATTTATAAAAATTCATGCAAGGATTAACTATTTATAAAAGAAAAATCTATAACTATAGATCTACACATGCACTGGTTCTCAAATTTTTATCCAAGCTCAGGTATGACAAGAACAGCCTACCACAAAAATTTCATAATTTTTGGAGCACAGGAACTCTAGATATAAAATAAACAAATTTGAATGCATTCAAAAGCACATTTGAAATCCCTATTTAAATTTCCAGAAATTTCTACTGTTGAAGTCAAGAACACATTTTTACTAAATACTACACTTCCTAAGCAACACAATCATATTTATTTCATCATTTTAGGAGCTACCAAACTAAAGATACAAAAATAACAAAACAAATCGAAAACTGGATTCAAAATGAGTTAGCCTACACTACTGCTGTCGCTGACAGGTGGGACCCGCTGGTCAGGGGACCCCACGCGTCAGTGACACGGAACAGGGCAGCGGCGCTGCGCGGTGTTGGCGCAGCCAGAGCTCGCCGACGGCGAGGTTGCCGGCGGTGAGGTCTTCACTACACCAACCACTGAGTAGCGCGCGTCAAACGACCTAGGTGGTGGCGGGTGAGGGTGGGTGGAGCATGCTCGTCGTCGGTGATGGCGGCACGGCGGCGCTGCTCGATGCTGTGCCGGCCATCTCTGGCCACGGGAAAGCCCGGCGAGGCGCGCAATGGTACCACGGTGACCTAGCGACTCTATTTCAACAATAAAAGCTCCACATAAAGCTCCGACGACTCTCGACCACGGCGCGGTGGTGCGGGGGTTAGAAAGCGGCGGCGCTGGTCGTCGCGTTCCACGCCGGTGGGATCACTAACGACGGTAACGTCTTGGCACCGGCTACTACACGTCCTGACCCAATGCTAACGCTCAAAACCGAAGGAAAAGCGCCGATGAGCCGAGCTATGGCCAGCTTGCCGTGGAGGCGGCCATGGCGACCGTGAACTCCGGTGAGAAAGGAAACGGTGAATTCGCCCTCACCGAAGCGTGACAGCCGCAGCAATCAAGACGAGGGGTGGAGGGAGGTGTGGCGCAGCTATGGGCGAGATGGAGGCGGTGGTGGTCCGACGTAGCGCACACGAGGCGACGGCGGAGGCGGTGCTGTGCTCGGCGGCATGACCTGGTTCTGCGGCGAGAGCAAGGGAGGGCGCTGGAGAGGGAGAGAGCTGGCGTGGGCGAGTGGAAATGGAGCGGGCGCACGCTGGCGTGAAGAAGGCGCGCCCAGGCGCGGCATGGCCTGCGCGGTCAGGGCACTAGCGACGCGCGGCCATGGCGACCTCCACGCGGCGCGCGGTGTCTGAAGCCGGTCGGCCACTGTACATTCGCGATTCAGTTCGTCAGTGAATCGGTGCAGTGCCTGACGACGAGTTTTCAAGTTGATTTACCGGCTAATCGGTGGCTCCTTCGTGCAAACATACAGAATAGAATTTGTAGACCCATGTACCAGCTTCAAATGTTATTAAAGGATCATGCTTCAACACTCAACCAAACTCGAGTTATTTCGTTCCAAAGTCCGGCTGTCAGACCGTTAGTGAGCAAACACTTAGAAATTTTTTTTGAAGTGTTGAAAACAGTGAAAAGCTGATTTTTGTGAGTCCAATTCAAACATGTTAGAAGCTAAATCAGTCCATGACATAAAAATAAAAGTTGTTCCTTATGTCAAACACTACAACTTTGCTTTAGTGAACTCCTCCATGCAAGGTCTCTAACACCTAGTTCAACTTTAGTCAAACATGTCACTTTGAAATCATGATGCACATTCAAACCATGGCTAAATGACCAAACTAGCCCTAGCCCTAAATACCAAAGTTGTTCATGATGATACTCTAATCATGTTAAAACAATTTGCAAGGTCATTTAAGCATTTCATGTAGTAGTCACTCATATAGCTATTCAGGTCAACACATGAAATACCACTTAAGTGCTGGATCATGAAATGTGGCCTTCATGAACAAGGTTCCTTTTGTTAACCTAAGTATAGCTAAGGTGTTTTAGTGACCAACCTTACCCACTTGCATTCATTTGTACAAGATCATATACATATGTTCCAAGAAACATGAAATAACAAGCAATGTTTCATATGTTTCGATCAAATGTTTCAATTGTAATTGATGATTTATGAATGCTTGATGCTCATGCTTATGTTATGCAAATCAAGTTATGCAAGGCTAACACCCGAGGTGTTACAGCCCCTCCCCCTTATAAAAATCTCGTCCCGAGATTTGCAAGACCTACCATTCTTGGAAAAAGGCGGGATAAACTTCTTGCAGATAATCTTCTCTTTCCCATGTAGCATCTTGTTCACTATGATTGTTCCACACCACCTTATAAAACTTAATGATCTTACTCCTTGTTACTCTATCCATCACTTCTAATACTCGAATTGGCTTTTCTTCATAAGTCAAATCCGATTGAAGTTGCACGTTGGTGGGTGCAATAGCTTCTTCCGGTACTCGAAGACATTTCTTTAGCTGAGAAACATGGAACACATCAAAGATTGCACTCATCTCTGGTGGTAGTTGTAGCTTATATGCCACATTTCCTTTTCGTTCCAAAATTTTGTATGGCCCTACATATCTTGGTGAAAGCTTCTTTTTCAGCCCAAATCTCTTCACACCTTTCATGGGTGATACTCTCAAGTACACATAGTCACCTACTTCAAAAGTTAGTGGTCTTCTTCTTCTATCGGCATAGCTCTTCTGTCGTGATTGAGCTGCCTTCATGTGTTGTTGGATAATACGTACTTGTTCTTCGGCTTCATTGATAAAATCAATACCAAAATATCTCCTTTCACCGGGCTCAATCCAGTTCAATGGAGTTCTACACTTTCTGCCATACAAGGCTTCAAATGGAGCCATTTTGATACTCGCTTGATAACTGTTGTTATAGGAGAATTCAGCTAAAGGTAACCATTTCTCCCATGACCCTTTTGAAGATATAACACAAGCTCTAAGTAAATCTTCTAGGATTTGGTTTACTCTCTCTGTCTGTCCTGAAGTTTGCGGATGATAAGCTGAACTCCTGATTAGCTTGGTTCCCAAAGCTTGGTGTAAGTGTTCCCAGAAACGAGCTACGAACTACGGTCCTCTATCCGATATTATGGTCCGGGGTACTCCATGCAACTTCACGATCTGGGATACATATATCTCAGCGTATTTCCCAACTATATACCTCGTGTTCACGGGTATGAAGTGCGCTGACTTGGTAAGACGATCGATAATGACCCAGATTGAATTATGACCTTGTGGCGTTGTTGGAAGGCCTGTAATAAAGTCCATACTGATCTCTTCCCATTTCCATCCTGGAATAGGCAGTGGCTGAAGTAATCCAGTGGTTTTCATATGGACGGCTTTCACTCTACTGCAGTTATCACACCTTACAACATAGGCTGCGATCTCTTTCTTCATCTTAGTCCACCAAAAACGGGTTTTCAAGTCTTGATACATCTTACTACTACCCGGGTGGATAGACAATTTGGAGGAGTGGGCTTCTTCTAAAATTTGATTCCTTAGCTCTTGGTCTTTCGGCACCACTAGCCGGTCCTCAAACCATAATACACCTCTTTCGTCTAATCTAAAGTGTTTTGTCTCTTGCTCTTGCATTTTTCTCTTGATGTGACTTATTCCTACATCTGTCTGCTGTAGCTCTATGATTCAGCTCTCAAGCGAACAACTGATTGTGATATTGTGGAGTACGGCAGGATGTAGCAAGTTGAATCCATCTTCCAATAGTGCTTCCATAGTGTTGCAATGGGACTTCCGACTAAGTGCATCAGCTACTACATTTGCTTTACCCAGATGGTAATGCACTTCCAAATTGTAATCCTTAATCAATTCCAACCATCTACGTTGTCTCATGTTCAGTTCTGGCTGGGTAAAGATATACTTGAGGCTTTTGTGGTCAGTATAGATATGACATACATTGCCCAACAAGTAATGTCTCCATATCTTTAGTGCATGGACAACGGCTGCAAGTTCCAAATCATGTGTAGGGTAGTTGGCTTCATGTTTTCTCAGTTGCCGAGAGGCATATGCAATTACTCTCCCTTCTTGCATAAGTACACATCACAAGCCTATTCCTGATGCATCACAAAATACATCAAAAGGCTTCTCAATGTCTGGTTGTGCTAGCACTGGTGCTGTAGTCAACAAAGTTCTGAGGGTGTGAAAGGCTGTTTCACATTCTGGTGTCCACTTGTATTTCTCATCTTTCTGAAGTAGTCTGGTCATAGGCTTAGCTATCTTTGAGAAGTCTGGAATAAACCGTCGATAGTATCCTGCTAACCCTAGGAAACTCCGAACTTCATGCACCGAAGTTGGGGCTTTCCAATCCATGACCTCTTGCACTTTTGATGGGTCTACTGAGATTCCATCTCTGGATAAAATGTGACCTAAGAAAGGCACTTTGCTCATCCAAAATTCACATTTGCTAAACTTGGCATATAGCTTATGTTCCCTCAGTCTGGATAGGACAATCCTCAGATGCTCTTCATGATCTTCCTCATTTTCTGAATAAATCAATATGTCATCGATAAACACAACCACGAACTTATCAAGTTCGGGCATGAATACCGAGTTCATTAGGTACATGAAATAGGCTGGAGCATTTGTTAGTCCAAAAGACATAACCAAATACTCGTATAAGCCGTACCTAGTAGAGAAAGCGGTCTTAGGTATATCCTCCGGTTTGATCTTTATCTGATGGTAACCTGACCTCAAGTCAATTTTGGAGAATACCTTTGCCTTCGCTAGCTGATCGAACAAGATGTCGATGCAGGGTAACGGATATTTGTTCTTGATGGTCACAGCATTGAGTGGTCTGTAATCTACACACATCCTTAGTGACTTATCCTTCTTTTTCACAAACAATGCTGGACATCCCCACGGAGATGAGCTAGGTTGGATAAGACCCTTGTCCAATAGATCTTGCAATTGAACCTTGAGTTCTGCTAACTCATTGGGTGGCATTCTATAGGGCCTTCTGGATATGGGTGCGGTACCTGGCACTAATTCGATCTTAAATTCCACATCCCTATCCGGTGGTAGACCTGGTAATTCCTCTGGAAATACATCCAGAAACTCACAAACCACTGGGATATCACATATTGTGGTGGCTTGGATAGCACAGGCTAAATGTTGGGGTTCGAAATCGCGGGAGAGTGGAACTAGAAAAGCATTCCCTCCCGTGGGTTCTCTCAACATGATAGTACGGGTGCTAGTGTCAATAAGAGCACCATGATACTTCATCCAATTCATGCCTAAGATTACACTTATCGACAATCCCGGCAATATTATCAAATCTGTGGTGTACTCCCGCCCTTGTATCAAAATGAGTACATTTTTGACTATCTTTTTGGTAGTAACAGTTCCCCCTGCTGAACTTATATTAAAACCCCCTTTACTTACTTCAATTATTTCTTGATCATGTCTAGATGCAAATGCTTGACTCATAAATGAATGAGAAGCTCCCGAATCAAATAAAACAACAGCGGGATGCTTGTTGACAAGAAACATACCAGCCGTGACAACTTCTCCGGCGGGCACTTCCTCCACAGCGGTATAATGCACTTGTCCCTGACGTGCCCTGGCATTCATCTGCCTTTGATTGTTCTGATTTGGGTTGCCATTCCTCTTGGGGTGGGGGCACTCCTTGGACCAATGACCCAGTTGGTTGCAGTTGAAACAAGGTTGATTACTTTTGAATCCGGTGGAGCTATCCTGATTACCATTCCCTTTTGGTAAGGCAATAGTGAACGCCTTACGAAACGGTTTCTGTGGCCTGTTATTCTGAGCTTTCGATGGTGGAGGCCTGAACTTGGATGCAGGTGGACGAAATGGTGGCCTAGCTGCGATAGGCGCTTTTGACTGAAAAGATCCGGATGCACTGGCCTCATATGCCCTCTTGCGACCCTTAGCAACTGCATGCAGGTTGTTGTGGTTTTCTTGGGTCAAGGCATCACTAATAAACTCATTATACGTGGCACATCGAGAATTTGCCATAGTCTTCATTAATTTGGTTCCCAAACCTCGCTTGAAACTCTCAATCTTTTTCTCTTCAGTATCCACAAAACTTGGAGCATATCTTAACAAGTTGTTGAATGCGTGCATATATTCTGTGAGTGACTTGGTTCCCTGAGTGAGCCTCATAAATTCGTCTGCTTTCATGCGCATCAGGCCCGGGGGAATATGGTGTCCCCTAAAAGCCAGCTTGAATTGATCCCAGGTCACTCTCGCATTAGCAGGCAGAGACGACAGAAAGTGCGTCCACCAGATTCCTGCTGGTCCTTGTAGCTGATGAGAAGCATATTCAGCTTTGAGGTGCTCGGTGACCCTTAGCAGACGAAATTTCTGCTCGATGGTATTCAGCCACTCATCGGCCTGCAGTGGTTCCTCAGCCACCTTGAAGATCGGAGGCTTCGTGTCCAGAAACTCCTTGAAGGTACTGTGCTGATTTGGCTCGGCCCCTGGTTGCTGTGGGTGGCCACGAGCAGTGTTTTGCGTGATGAGGCGCAAAGCTTCTTCCATTGTCCTCTGGCTACCCAAGAACTGGGTAAAGAATTCCTGAGCAGATGGTGGCGGTGGGGGTGGCAAGTCATCATGGTTGCCATCCTGGCTGCTGCTAGCTCCTGCACGGGTGCGCGTCATCTGCGAAGTTGCAACAATAAGCGATTATGGGTCGATGCCAAGAGATTGCAGACGAATTAGGTACTCATGCCAAACTGAATTTACTGGAGAAAAATTCTCGAAAGCACAATAAAAACAGAGGCATAATAATTCATTCTCGCAACATGACATCGCCAATTTGACCACTTATCGTGCTCATAACGCATGCAATTTAAAGCGTGATGACCGACAAGGAACTGGAATTGCATCAACGTTTACCCAAACGTGCAATTTAACATTACAGGATAGTCTGGTTACTAATGCCAAATTCCAACTACAGGTTCATTACATAAATAAAGGTGATACATTAGTCTTCCCACTACACGCTAAGCGATCTAATCCTCATCATGATCACTATCGAGGTCAGACGCAGAATCATCTCCTTCCCCAGGTTCTATTTCTTCTTCAGGTGCCACTTCTTCTTCTTCCTCGTACCCCTCTAGACCCATTTCTGCGGCTCTAGGTGGTACATAAGGGTGGAGCTGATTGTGCAGTAGGTGAACCTCTTCATGCAGATTATCATTGTATCCCTCCGCATTGGCCAACTGCTGTTCCAGCTCAAACTGTCGAGCTCTCAGGACATCTTCCCTGGACCAAGCTGCATTTCGCTGGTGAGTTAACCGAGTCATTTCTTCAGTGAGCCTCTCTATCTCGGCGTCGTGCTCCCTCTGAAGCTGACGTCGGTCTTCGCGGGCATGACCAAGAGCACCAGACACATGTCTGAGGCTACCTTCAACTCCCTCTAACACTCTCATCACTGCGAACATGGTGCTCATGGCAGGGTTATCGCTGTTCTGCCTTTCTGCTGCACCAATCTCCAAAGGTCTTCCTCTTGCCTGCTGCCATGAGTCAGTGGAGGGATTACCTCTTGGAAAGACTCCAACCATAGCGGCTGCCAGCTCCTGAGGAAAACGATCCATGATATCCCTCAGGATCCCAAAGGCTGCCCTACCAGCTGCTTCTTCAGCAGTCCTGCCAGTCGACTCATAACACCAACCTGTCCACTCAGACTCGTCACCTCGGGGACGAACAATGGCCTCCACAGTAACTAAGAGACCTTCTCCCAACCGCTCATTTGCCCAAAAGTAGCGGGGTTCCATTCCATCGGGATAACCTACATAGCTGAGCACTCTCCACAAGAGGGTAGGCATCCCAAACTCTCCAAGGAACGTGTGACGTTGACGGGTACGTGGAGCAAGCTGACGGCTAGGAGCTCTACCTCCAGTGGACTTGCGAGCAGTCTGCTTGGTGCGTGCCATCTGCACCATCAACATGCACCCTTTTGTGAGACAATGCCATAATGGATAAGAGTTACATAACCGAGTAAGAATTTTATAAGGGGGGAACAATGTGATTATGTGAATGGTGTTTAACATGATGCATGCTCGTGCCGTACGTCCTCACAAACTTAGGAAAAATTTGTTTCTAACGGTAGACACGGTGGCATACATACGTTCTCTCATATAGATCGTAACTAGTCGAACTACACGTTTCGTTGTTAGTGTACCTGCATAAAATTTCATTTCAGCCCTAAACCCATAATGAAATATGCAGAATGTAATTGTAAATACTTTCATATATGTATCCCCATACATATACTTCCGTATCAATCTACCCAACAATAATTTAAACCCACAATTAAATACGTACCATGTACACATGCAAGCATGCATACATAGCCGTACCAATGCTAACTCTTCCCGACCGCACGCTCACATCTTGCGGTCATACACTCATCTTACCTTGGCGTAGAGGCATTTGATCCATACATTACCACTCAAGTGAATGGCATCCATACTATAGCACGCCGTATGGACGACGAAGTAAAAACCCCCATGTTAGTACTTAAATAGCCACCTAATAGTCCTTAATCTGGGCATAAGGAAAGTGATCATTGGCACACTTTAGATTTCAAATACCTATTAATTACTATTAGCTGCTAGAAAAGGGTTTTGGAACACAAAAACTTTTGTTTTAAATACACTTGTGACAATTAACGTTGAATCCCGCTCTAATACCAGCTGTCGCAGAACCGACCAATTTATAAGAATACAAGTACAATGGCAATCCGCAAGCAGTTGCACTGTCATACTTGAATCCATATAAACCCGGTAGTCCGTCGAGTACCACGACGGGTCTCGATAAACGATTTACAACAACCAAGATCGTACAGGATTCAACATACATGCCACATATTACATAAAGTTCACAGATACTTTTCATCATCAGAGTACGAATAGAAAGTTATTACAAACCGAGTTTGATAATTAAAGCGGAAGCAAATAAGTTTGAAGATAAGTTTCCAACGTAGTTTGATACAGTGCCAAACCAGATCACGGTCCACAAAAGCAAAGATAGGAATTACTAGGGAAGCCTGCCCAAGGCTTACTCCTCATCCACAGCGGGATAGAAGCAACTCTTGCAATAACCATGATACACAGTGCCATCTGCAACAATGGGAAAATAAACCCTGAGTACGAGAAGGTACTCAGCTAGACTTACCCGTCATGAACCAGAAATAAAACGACTCCAAGGATTATGCAAGGCTGTATAAGTGGACGTAACTTGACAACATTTTTGCGAAAAAGGCAATTAACCGTTGTACAGTTGTGATTCTTTTATCAAGTTAATTATAACTATCCATTTCTAGATTAGCAACTATCCTATGCCAAACATGTGGTATATTATTTAGAATCATACAATAGTAACCATAGCAGGTATTGTAATTCCATATTCATTTGAACCATCACGTTTCATAATATAGTTACTACGATGTTGGGACTAGCCAAGTTTCTCACTATCCGGGAGAGACGGCGATTCGAATCGATTTCAACCAGCTGGGAATTTATTCCTAACACAAACCCAGATCTATCAGCCACGATAGTCTTAGGTCACCTTTGGTACAACTCAGGTACACATTTCGCGGGTCCGTACTGCGCCGCACAATCTGGAACACCAGATGCCAGGATGCTCAGGCCAAGCCTGCCCTTGGGCTCAGTCTGATCGTTCCCCGGAAGGAGCGCACAACAAAACGGGTCCCGGCCTGAGTTGAATTACTCGGCTTCGCGGTCGGAACGAGTTATCCGGCCAGCTAAGTGAGAGGCATGCGTTCAATCTTGTCAGAAGCGCCAACAACGGTACGGTCCTTAATCGACACAGACGGGGATAGGTCCACACCCAAGACCTCCATGCCTTGTTGCTTCCCTATCGACTTCCCGTCCGGTCTCAATTTACTTTTACCTCATGGTTCTATTCCACGATAGCAGATATAGCCAACCGTGCTCCGGTATCCACCTATATCTCGCAGGTGACAGGACATCACCCGACTTCTACCGGTCTAAGCTTGGCTAAGCATATATTCGATCCTGGACCTATACCGGTTAAAGGGTTAATATCTGGACAAGGAATGTACATGCATCAAGTGGTTTCATTCAACTCTTATAACCTAATGCATCAATCATAAATACGTAAGTAAACATTTGTAAATTACTGGGAGACTTATAATGCTCCAGGGCTTGCCTCGCAGAAAGGAAGTAGGACGATGGTCAGGGCACTCCGGAAGCTCTTCAGGGTTCTGCTCCACGCCTTCGGGAGCTGCGGCTTGCGGATTCTCCTGCGGGTTCCCTTCCTCTGCTTCTTCGAATTCCAGCAACGTGATCTCTTCCTCCGATCCTAGATGCATGAGTATGGTATGAGTATTACGAATGCATAATGTTAACAAGTGCATCGCGTTGTTTGAGTAGGTGCATATCTCTTCTCGATTACTACTTAACTATTTCTACAATGCATCGACTACACCATAACCAGCAGCTACTTGTTTCACTCATAACTGGAGTTCTACAAATTCAAAAACAGTGATCCTGGACTTTCTGGAAAGCTTAACAAATTCTCTACAACTTTGTTATTAACCATTTTTACAGTCTACACTTGTTTCAACATGTAACTCATTACACTCTAGAATCAGTCCAGAAATGACTTGACATGCAATATAAAGTAATAACACTTCTACTTCAGGTAATTATTCAAAATTTGACAACCTAGAACCTACCAACAGTTTCAGCATACCAATTACAGTTAAGATGATATAATGGTGAAGCCCAAACTATTTATTAAATTGCCTTTATTATTTTATTTAGATATCTAGGTTAAATAATAAATATATATCAGATGTGCTGAATAAATTCTCAAAAATTTACAGAGCCTTAATAATGCTATCAAAGGACTACTATAAAAATTTCATGTCATTTTACTAAGTAGAACATCCTATACAAAAATGATAAGGAAGCAAGGCTTGAAATAGCATAAATGGAAAATCCTATTGAAAAGTGTCAAGCAACAGATTTCTTATTTTTCCTAACATCCATATGGTACTAGTATCACCTCCAATAAATTTCATGAATTTTGGACTTATAATTAATTTATAAAAATTCATGCAAGGATTAACTATTTATAAAAGAAAAATCTATAACTATAGATCTACACATGCACTGGTTCTCAAATTTTTATCCAAGCTCAGGTATGACAAGAACAGCCTACCACAAAAATTTCATAATTTTTGGAGCACAGGAACTCTAGATATAAAATAAACAAATTTGAATGCATTCAAAAGCACATTTGAAATCCCTATTTAAATTTCCAGAAATTTCTACTGTTGAAGTCAAGAACACATTTTTACTAAATACTACACTTCCTAAGCAACACAATCATATTTATTTCATCATTTTAGGAGCTACCAAACTAAAGATACAAAAATAACAAAACAAATCGAAAACTGGATTCAAAATGAGTTAGCCTACACTACTGCTGTCGCTGACAGGTGGGACCCGCTGGTCAGGGGACCCCACGCGTCAGTGACATGGAACAGGGCAGCGGCGCTGCGCGGTGTTGGCGCGGCCAGAGCTCGCCGACGGCGAGGTTGCCGGCGGTGAGGTCTTCACTACACCAACCACTGAGTAGCGCGCGTCAAACGACCTAGGTGGTGGCGGGTGAGGGTGGGTGGAGCATGCTCGTCGTCGGTGATGGCGGCACGGCGGCGCTGCTCGACGCTGTGCCGGCCATCTCCGGCCACAGGAAAGCCCGGCGAGGCGCGTAATGGTACCACGGTGACCTAGCGACTCTATTTCAACAATAAAAGCTCCACATAAAGCTCCGACGACTCTCGACCACGGCGCGGTGGTGCGGGGGTTAGAATGCGGCGGCGCTGGTCGTCACGTTCCACGCTGGCGGGATCACTAACGACGGTAACGTCTTGGCACCGGCTACTACACGTCCTGACCCAATGCTAATGCTCAAAACCGAAGGAAAAGCGCTGATGAGCCGAGCTATGGCCAGCTTGCCGTGGAGGCGGCCATGGCGACTGTGAACTCCGGTGAGAAAGGAAACGGTGAATTCGCCCTCACCGAAGCGTGACAGCCGCGGCAATCAAGACGAGGGGTGGAGGGAGGTGTGGCGCAGCTATGGGCGAGATGGAGGCGGTGGTGGTCCGACGTAGCGCACACGAGGCGACGGCGGAGGCGGTGCTGTGCACGGCGGCATGACCTGGTTCTGTGGCGAGAGCAAGGGAGGGCGCTGGAGAGGGAGAGAGCTGGCGTGGGCGAGTGGAAATGGAGCGGGCGCACGCTGGCGTGAAGAAGGCGCGCCCAGGCGCGGCGTGGCCTGCGCGGTCAGGGCGCTGGCAACGCGCGGCCATGGCGACCTCCACGCGGCGCGCGGTGTCTGAAGCCGGTCGGCCACTGTACATTCGCGATTCAGTTCGTCAGTGAACCGGTGCAGTGCCTGACGACGAGTTTTCAAGTTGATTTACCGGCTAATCGGTGGCTCCTTCGTGCAAACATACAGAATAGAATTTATAGACCCATGTACCAGCTTCAAATGTTATTAAAGGATCATGCTTCAACACTCAACCAAACTCGAGTTATTTCGTTCCAAAGTCCGGCTGTCAGACCGTTAGTGAGCAAACACTTAGAAATTTTTTTTGAAGTGTTGAAAACAGTGAAAAGCTGATTTTTGTGAGTCCAATTCAAACATGTTAGAAGCTAAATCAGTCCATGACATAAAAATAAAAGTTGTTCCTTATGTCAAACACTACAACTTTGCTTTAGTGAACTCCTCCATGCAAGGTCTCTAACACCTAGTTCAACTTTAGTCAAACATGTCACTTTGAAATCATGATGCACATTCAAACCATGGCTAAATGACCAAACTAGCCCTAGCCCTAAATACCAAAGTTGTTCATGATGATACTCTAATCATGTTAAAACAATTTGCAAGGTCATTTAAGCATTTCATGTAGTAGTCACTCATATAGCTATTCAGGTCAACACATGAAATACCACTTAAGTGCTGGATCATGAAATGTGGCCTTCATGAACAAGGTTCCTTTTGTTAACCTAAGTATAGCTAAGGTGTTTTAGTGACCAACCTTACCCACTTGCATTCATTTGTACAAGATCATATACATATGTTCCAAGAAACATGAAATAACAAGCAATGTTTCATATGTTTCGATCAAATGTTTCAATTGTAATTGATGATTTATGAATGCTTGATGCTCATGCTTATGTTATGCAAATCAAGTTATGCAAGGCTAACACCCGAGGTGTTACAAACTACACCATTTTGTTGAGGAGTATACGTTGCAGAGACTTCATGTTTGATTCCAACTTCATCACAATAAGCTTCTATGTTTGTGTTGTCAAATTCTTTCTCATTGTCACTTCTTATCTTCTTGAGCTTCACTTCAAATTCATTTTGTGCTCTCTTGGCAAACTTCTTGAAGCAAGATGCAACTTTAGATTTATCATGAAGGAAGAATACCATGTATACCTTGAATAATCATCAACAATCACAAGACAATAAAGATTTCCTCCCAAACTCTTGTATGTTGTTGGTCCAAATAAATTCATGTGAAGGAGTTCTAGCACTCTTGTGGTTGACATGAAAGCTTTGGTTGGATGAGTATTTGCAACTTGCTTGCTGGCTTGACATGCACTACAAAGCTTGTCCTTCTCAAACTTCACATCCTTCAACCCTCTCACCAAATCATTCTTCATAAGCTTCTTGAGTGAGCTCATCCCAACATGAGCAAGTCTTCTATGCCATAGCCACCCAAGTGTTGTTTTGGTGAATAGGCATGTCTTCAAGTTTGTATCTTCAGAGGTGAAGTCCACTAGATATAGGTTGTTATATCTAAACCCTTTGAATATCACATGATCATCATCCTTCTTGGATACAACAACCTCCTTCTCGATAAACAAGCATGGAAGCCAAGATCACACAATTGTCCAACGGATAGCAAGTTGAAGCTCAAAGAAGCAACATATAGCACATTAGAGATGGAATGATCATTTGATATTGCCACTTTGCCCAATCCTTTGACCTTGCCCTTTGAGTTATCTCTAAATGTGATTCTTTCTTGCCCATCTATTTCTTCATCTAGTGAGGTGAACATACGAGGATCACCAGTTATATGTTGTGTGCAACCACTATCAATAACCCAATAACTTTCACTGGTCTTGTAGTTCACCTATACACAAGAGATCAAGCTTTAGGAACCCAAACTTGTTGAGGGCCCTTCACCTTCTCAACAAGTGACTTTGCAACCCAAACTTTCTTAGGCCTATTCTTGTTGGGAGGACCTAAGAACATCACTTTCATCTTTCCACTAGAATCCTTTCTAAGCATGTAGTGAGCATTGAAAGCAAATGGTCTAGCATGCTTGGGCAAGGGTTGTGGTGGTGGAGTTTGGCACTCATGAGCAAAGTGGCCTTCTTGTCCACACTCAAAGCATCTCTTTGGCTTTGGCTTTGGCTTTGATTATTGTTGTTGAGCTTGAGCCTTCTTCTCTTTGTTTGCCATGTACCCAATGCCACTTCTATCCATCTTCATGATGGTGTTCATTAGAAGCTCACTTTGAAGATATTTGCCTCTAGTGAACTTGCTCAATCCAATCTTGAGATTCTCTTTTTCCAACTTGAGCTTCTTGTTCTCTTCCTTGAGTGCATCACTACTTTTATCTTCCTTGAGTGCAACCTTGTTTCTTTCTTCCTTGAGTTTCTTGTTTTCTTCTTTTAGCTTCTCATTCTCAAGAATCAAGTTGCCATTATAATCAAGAGTTTCTAGCACAATGGTGTTGTGGGTTTTGAACTCTTCAAACTCTTTCTTTAGCTTTTCATTGTCATGCTTGAGCTTGACATACTCATCATAGTCAATGCACTCAACCACTTGCTTGCCTTTGCCACTAGATCCTTGCTCAATGCTTTCATCAATTAAATCATCACATGATGTAGCTATATCAATCTTAACAACATCATTAGTAGCATCATGTGGCTCATTGGGTAAAAATTCTTGAGCAATAACAAGATTGTCATGATTAATCTTGAGAGTAGTGTATTCATCTTTTAGCTTGTTATGGCTAGTGATGAGCTCTTTGTGCACCCACTCAAGTTTATCATGTTTATCTTTAAGCTCTTTCTTAGAAGATTTAAGCTCCTTGAGTTTGGATGACATAGCATCATTTGCTTCTCTAAGCTCAACACTAGCCTTTCGGCTATCTCACATTTAGCTAAAAGAGAATCATTCTTAATCTCAAGCTTTTCATTTTTAGCTCTAGTCTTTATAATGATCTTAGTGTATTTTTTTAGTAATTTAGCAAGATCATTATAAGTAGGTGACTCATATTCATCATCGCTATCACTATTACTATCATCATTATGAGCATGATCATCACCACTACTATCATCATCATGTGATACCTTGCGTTCACCCTTGGCCATAAGGCATAGGTGTGTAGAGGATGATAGCAGTGAAGATGATGAGTCAATAGCAATGGCAGCCACCTTCTCGTTGTCACTTTCATCATCGGATGATCCACTAGATGAATCAATGTCTGTGAGCCAATCATCGATGATGTAAGCCTTTCCACTCTTCTTCTTCTTATGGAAATCCTTCTTCTTGCCATCTCTCTTCTTGTATGGCTTGTTCTTTTTCTTCTCATCTTCATCTTCATTGCTTGAGTCATCTTTCTTACCCTTGTTCTTGTTCTTGAACTTGTCTTTCTTGGGCTTTGTGCATTGGTGGCTAGATGACCAAGTTCTCCATAATTGTAGCAATCCATCCCGAAGATTGGCTTCTTTCTAAAGCTTGTGAAGAACTTCTTCTTCTTGCCATCAAACTTGATGCCACTCTTGTTGAGCTTCTTTAGCATCTTGGTGGTCTTCTTTACCATGAGAGCAAGACTTTCATCATCAACTTCATCATCACTTGAGCTCTCATACTCAAGTCTTGCCTTGCCCTTCTCTTAGCTAGCTTTGAATGCTAAGTCCTTATCTTTCTTCTTGGTAGAGGATGAGCCATCTTGTGGAGTGATGTGCATGTACATCTCATGAGCATTGATCTTCCCAAAGATTTGCGTTGGTGTAGTAGTGGAAAGATCACCTTGATGTAGCATGGTCACAATATGCCCATATTTGTCAATGGGGAGGACACTCAAGATCTTTCTTACAACATCAGATGGTTGCATTTGAGTGAGTCCAAGCCCATTGACTTCCTCTACAAGAACATTCAAACGTGAATACATTTCATTAGCACATTCTTTAGAAAGCATTTCAAAAGAGTTGAGCTTTTTCATGACAAGATGATAGCGTTCCTCACACTCACTCTTACTTCTCTCATGGAGCGCACAAATGTCCGACCATAGCGCATGGATGTCTTTGTGGTTCCTCACCCCGATTGAACACATCTTTGCAAAGGCCTCTAAAGATGGTGTTTTGAGCCTTTGCATTCCACTTCTTGTAATTCACCTCATTGCCTTATAGGTTAGTAGCATCCCGAGGTTTTGGGAAGCCTTGTGAGGCGGCTCTAAGTATACCAACATCTAGAGCCTATAGATATGCCTCCATGCGAATTTTCCAATAAGGAAAGTCATCTCCCTCAAAGATAGGAGGAGGTCCATCCTCGTGAGACATCTTGCTCTAGACGTTTAAGCCTAAATAAGTGAGCACAAGGCTCCGATACCAATTGAAAGGATCAAGATGCCCAAGAGGGGGTGAATTGGGCTAATTCTAAATTTTTTTGCAATAATTAAATCCTATGGTTAGCCCAATTGACCCCTTGTGCCTAGAAAGTGTTCCTAATTGTTCTACCGCACAAAAGACTTGCAACCTATGTTCCAATCCTACTCTAGCATGGCAATTCTAAGAATGTAAAGACATGAATTGAATTGCTCAAAGTAAATAGAGAGGAAGGAACGCGGCGATGTTTTGCCAAGATATCGGAGAGTCGCCACTCCCCACTAGTCCTCGTTGGAGCACCTGCACAAGGTTGTAGCTCCCCCTTGATCCGTGCAAGGATCAAGTGCTCTCTACAGGTTGATTCTTCGACACTTCATCGTGGTGAATCACCCACAACCGCTCACAACATGAGTTGGGTCACCCACAAGCTCCGCTGGGTGATCATCGAACTCCCAATCACCACCAAACCATCTAGGTGATGGCGATCACCAAGAGTAACCAGCACGAACTCTCGCTTGACCACAACAAGCCTAATGAGAAGGTGGATGCACACTTTGCTACTCTTGATCTTCACTAATGAGGGCTCTCTTTGGGATTCTCAAATCTCAATCACCTCACTAGGACCTTACTCTTCTTGGCACTCTCTAAGGTGTTTCTCAGCTGTTGGAATGAGTAAAAGTACCCCCACACATGAGCAGAGGTTGTATTTATAACACCGGCTAAAAAACAAACTGTTATGTGCCTCTACGGGGTGACTGGATGCTCCGGTCATGTTGATCAGACGCACCGGTCAGTATACCCTGAGCTCCAGTGGTTATGAGTTGACCAGACGCAGGCAGCGTCCGATCAACATTGACCAAACGCATCCGGTCACATTTTCCCCTCACTGGAACCTTACTGATGTCGACCGGACACTGGACCTCTAGAGTCCGGTCACTTGCTGAGCAGCATCCAGTCAGTAACCGAAACCTGATCAGCGTCCGGTCAGCATTGACCGGACACATCCGATCAGGAATCTCCATCTTTGGGACCTTACTGGAGTCGATCGGACGCTGGCCCTCAGCGTCTCGTCACTTCCAGACACTTTCACCTTGGTCAAATGAACTGACCGGACTCTGAGCCAGTGTCCGGTCACACCGAAGCTAGCGTCCGATCAGTATTTGACCCTCCATTCACTTCTAACTTTCAAACATATGTGAATGAAGTTCGCTCCATTGGATCAAAGGGCTGTTGTGGAGCTACCTAGTGCTAGTTTTAACAAGTGTGCACCACACCTAACTCACTAGACTCACCTAGGTCAAGCTACCTGTTCATACCCCCCCTTAATAGTATGACCAAAGAAAAAACAAAGTCCTAAACTACTCTAAGTGTCTCTCCAACTCCAATCGACACTTAGAACTAGTCCATCCTTAACCTTGTTGTCCATCCTTTGAAAACCAAAACGATTTCCATCATAGGGGCATGACAACCATGATTGCCCAATCGATCTCCATTACCATGACCTAACTCATTTGTTTCTACAAAACACACGTTAGTCACAGTAAACACGTATTGTCATTAATCAGCGAAACCCAACTAGGGGCCTAGATGCTTTCATAGTAGAGGTCGACCGAATCGATGCAGCCGTACTTGAACTAGATAAGAGTCGATAACTAGCTTATACCAGAGTCGCAGTGGTGGTCGACTGAATTGATGCAGCCGTACGAACGAAGTATAAGCCATGACGGTACTTACAGACAAGCAGTGGAGGTCAACTGGATCGATGTAGCCATACTTGCTAAAGAACTCACTGAGATCTACTCCACTCCTACTCCTAAGGGGTGGCCAGAGCCAAAAAAGTAAGTAACTTGTATTTGATTGATTGTGTGTCCTTTACAATAGCCGGGGTCCAATATTTATACCCGAAACCTACGCATGATTCCTACCTAAGCACGACTCATCACAATTTTTGGTCCTAGAGAAAACATTTTGAAATTAAGATAACTTGGACTCAAATCTTTCCCTTTTTGTAGAGTCCAACATGCTTTGTCCCGGTGCCAATCATAGCCTTTGTCGTTACTTGCCGACGCTATCTGAAGAAAACCGATTCTAGTGTTGCATTCGAATCAGTCGATACTGACCTGCACGTAATTGATTCCTTGATGACATGATCTTGGGAGCTTTCGAGTCCCTGCAATTCTTCTTCCAAATTTTGGTGTAAACACATGCCCCCCAATTTTGGGATAAAAGTAATTTTATTCCAAAATTATCACGTCTGTATCCCCGATAGGTCCGCAATCACGGGTAGAGAATCTTGACCTTTTTATTGTAATATTTTGCAATCCTTAGTTTATTGGCTTCGATATTTTTGAGAGCACGCAGCCAAAGGCAACTGAAGTCCTCTAAGTTATCTATCATAAGATTCTTGTAGACTTCAGATGATAAATCATTTTGCAATGTAACACGCCTCGATCCAATCTGAACTTCCTAAGGAAGAACTGCATTATGACCATACACAAGTTCATAAGGCGACATTTTAATTGATCCATGATAGGCCATCCTATACGCCTATAGTGCCTCATTAAGCATTGAATGCCATTTCCTTGGTTGTTCTTCAATCTTTTTCTTGACCAGCTTAATCATAATCTGATTGGACGCTTCTGTCTGGCCATTAGCCTGAGCATAGTAAGGAGAAGAATTTAGTAGCTTGATTCCCATACTAGCAGCAAAATCTCTGAACTCCTCTGATATGAACATTGTCCCCTGATCGGTAGTTATAGTTTGAGGAATCCCAAAACGATACACAATGTGCTCCTTGACAAAATATGGCCAATTAAATCAATTCACCAACCTCGAAACGGCCATGGCTTGATTATTGGATTCATGGCTGATGCAGGCGATTTCTAGATATTACCAAAACATTGACAATCCTGGCACCCTTTGTAATATTCAAAACGGTCTTCCAATATTGTTGGCCAGAAATATCTAGTTCTGCGAATAATCCACTTCATCTTATAAGCCGATTGATGAGCTCCACATATCCCTTCATGCACCTCGCCATCAACACTTTAGCTTCTTCTTGATTTAGGCATTTGAGTAATACTCCATCGACTATTTTGTAATATAGCTGATCATTCAGTAAAACATACTTAATCGATTTATACCTTAGCTTTCTAGTAACTTTCTGTGATGAATTTCTAAGGTAGTTGGCTATTTTGACTCTCCAATCATCATTTGAGGCATCACTACTCAAGATTTCTCGAGACACTCGATATCCTGACACACTTTGAGCTAGACGATTAGCCTCTTGGTTTTGTGCTCTTGGAATATGTTGGAAAGAGACATGAAGAAATTCCTTGAGCAACTTTTGGCACTCATCATAGTATCCTTTCAAGCTATCTTCTTTGCACTCATATTGGCCGATCAACTGATTAATAATTAATTGTGAATCTCCAAATACTTCAATTGCTTTGGCCTTTACTTTGTGAAGAAGTTGAAGTCCCTTAAGAATAGCTTCATACTCCGCTTGGTTGTTAGTAATCATTGGTTTAGTTGGAAGAGAAAACTCAAAACTTGCCCCCTGAGGCAAAATGATAACAATACCAATGTCACCACCTTGCTTGCAAGATGATCCATCAAAGAATAACGTCCAAAGCATAGGGTATACATAACCAATGCTTGGCTTATGATGCTGGGTGACAAAATCGGCCATTACTTGTCCTTTGACTGCTTTAGCCGATTCGTACTTCAAGTCAAATTCTGATAATGCAAGAATCCACTTTCCCACTCTCCCATTCAGTATTGGCATTGATAACATGTGCTTAATCACATCAGCCTTGGAAACAACCATACACTCAGTCGATAATAAGTAGTGTCACAACTTAGTGCAAGAGAAATATAAGCACAAGCATAACTTTTTAGTGGGAGAATATCTTGTCTCTAGATCCAATAGTCTTCTACTTAGATAGAAAACAACTCTCTCTTTTCCTTCAAATTCTTGCATCAAGGCCGATCCAATTGTCTTGTCATCAGCCGATATGTACAATTTAAAAGGCTTACCTTGCTGAGGAGGAACCAGCACAGGTGGACATTTCATGTATTCTTTTATTTCTTTAAAAGTTTTTTTGTTGTATGTCACCCCACTTAAATTCTTGATCATTTTCAACTTCAACAAGGGAGAAAATGACAGGATCCTTTTCGATAAATTTGAAATGGATCTTCTGATGAAATTAATCTTACCAAGCAGAGATTACAACTCTGTCTTAGTAGTTAGGGGAACTGCCTCATCAATTGCTTTTATGCTTTTCTAATCAACTTCGATTCCTCTCTCATGGACCATAAATCCCAAGAATTATCCAGCTGACACTCCAAAAGCACACTTATTAGGATTCATCTTTAGATCATGTTTTCTTGTGCATTCTAGAGTCTCTTGTAAATCAGTTAGGTGCTCTTTGTACCCTTTAGATTTTATCATCACATCATCGATGTAGATTTCAACAATCCTGCTGATCAACCTATGGAAAATATAATTCATCACCCTTTGATAAGTTGCACTGGCATTCTTCAGACCAAAGGTCATCACAACCCACTCAAACAAACCGATTGCGCCGAGGCACCTAAAAGCGGTCTTTGCTATGTCTTCCTTAGCCATGAAAATTTGGTTGTATCCTACATTGCCGTCTATGAAGCTAATAACCTTGTGCTCGGCTGCTGCATCTACTAAAATCTATGGGTGTGGCTTTGTTCAGATCCCTAAAATCGATGCAAACTCTAAATTTGGTTAGTAGATGCTACCGGCTTTGTTCAGATCCCTAAAATTGATGCAAACTCTTAATTTTCCATTCTTCTTATATACAGGGACAACATTCGATATCCACTCTGCATATTGGCATGGTCAGATAAACTTTGCCTCCAGTAACCTTTCAGTCTCCTTTTTGATATCATCAAGCACGTTTGGGTTGAATCTCCTTGGAGCCTATTTAAATGGCCGATATCTAGGTTTGATTGGCAACCGATGTTTGATAATTGACCAGTCTAGACTAGGAATCTCATAGTACTCCCAAGCAAAATAGTCTTTAAATTCCTTTAACAAATCAACTAACTCCCATTTATACTCAGGGTCCAACTTGACACTTACATATGTCGGCCTAGGCCTATCTCTAGAACCAATATCTACTTCTTCTAATTCATAGGCCGACGTGAAACCATGTCCTAGTTTGCCATCCGTACCATCTATTGGATTATCCATTAAGATAAATTTTCAAAGCCGACTGCTTGGATCGGCTGTTGGCTTTCATCGTTGATTCTAATGAAGCCTCCTTCCCATAACTTGCCAGAAAAGCATTCAAAATCTCCTAGTTCCCAAAAGACTGGATCAGCTACTGTGATGCTCACAGATTCATCAGCGCGAACTAGCTCAACATCATCTCCATGCCATTGAATCAAACACTGATGCATGGTCGATGGTACACAACAGTTCACATGAATCCAATCATGACCAAGGAGCAAATTGTATGACCCTTTTCCATCGATGATGAAGAATGTGGTGAGCAGAGTCTTACTCCTGATTATCAATTCAACATTTATTGCCCTGGGTCTTAGACGCATTACCTTCAAAGTCCTTAAGCATCATGTCAATTTCAATCAGATCTCCTAGTCCCTTGCCAAGTTTATGAAAAGTGATGTAAGGCATGAGATTAATAGAAGCACCTCTATCCACAAACATTTTATTCATCGGCTTTCCATCAACCAAACCTTTTACATATAAAGCCTTTAGGTGCCGATGCTTGACTGGTTTATCAAATATTGCTTGTTGTATAACCATTAACTTGGCAACCATCTCCTCATACTCCGATTCATCGAAATCCAAATAAACTTCTTGATTTGTCGGAGCTCTAAACTCTGATGGCAACAAAAAAGCCATTTGAATATTAGCCGATGGTTGTTTTCTATCGGTTGTTTGCTTAGCATGCCATACTTGAGGTTTGCCAGATGCTTGAGCTTGTTCCAACTCTTTATTCCTTAGGCATTGCATCCTTCTCTTCTAGCTTCTGGTTAAACCTCCTAAACACCATTGGTCTTCCTGCCAAACATATTCTCTCTCGTTGCCTTCTTCATAATTAGCTCAATCTTGATCGACAACTCTTTTCCCTAGCCGATTATGAATACTTCCATTTTTTAAGCGCCAATCCATGTTATTATGGTGATATGCATCTTGAGCATGGATAGACCGGTAGTTGGCTTGAGATTGCCTAAACTTCCAATACTGATCGCTGCACTCTGGACAGTTACTCCTGGTAGGCAACTTCAAACCTTCATTCCAGCAATGTCTAAAGAAAGGACAATTCCAATGCAATTCAGTTTGCTTTCTTTCATACCTCTCTTTTTTCTATTGATGTTGGTATTCTTGCTTTTCCAACCAACGCTGATAATCCTTTTCCCTCTATCGCTGCCATTTATTCAACAAAATTCAAGATTTAACTCGTGGCTTTGTCGCCCCTTCTTTTGATGTTTCTCTCTGCTCATATCGGCTCTTTTGCTTGTCGTGACGCCTTTTAATTTCCCTCTATTCATCGAGCGATATTTGTGTCTTGGGATCGACTGTTCCAGCTTCTCTTGATTTGGTTGATGTTAGGACCTTAGTCTTTCTTTTGAGTAGCCTAGCATCAACTATGTTTTGATCTCCTAGGAAAGGATTATCATCAACTTTGATTTTCCAAGGTGTATCAAACTTGAGTCTTCCTTGCTGAATAGCCTTCTGTATATGCTACCGGAAAATTCTGCATTCATTAGTGGAATGAGAGGTAGCGTTATGGAACTTGCAGAACTTCTTATTCTTCAACTGATCAGGGGCAACATAACATGATTATCGAGCAACTTGATCTACCCCTTCTCAAGCAAGAAATCAAAGAGCTTGTCTGATTTGGTGACATCAAAGTCATAGTTTTCTTTGACTCCTCTTCCCCAAGGATTTGGCACCATTACCGTCTTTTTGCCCCAATTCCATTCAGCCGTAGCAACCTCTTCTTCTTCATCTTCATAGCCATCATCGATTGAGTATGGATTATAAGCTTCAGCCACTGTGGTACTTGTCGGTGTTTTGGAACCAGGGGTCCCTCAACCAACAAGTGAATTTGTGCTGCGTGCCCCTAATCCCGGATGGTGATGCAAAGAGACATAGGGTTTATACTGGTTCAGGCAATCGAGGCCCTACGTCCAGTCTGGGAGATCGATCTTATGTTCCTTGCACCGGAGTGCTCATAGTAGGGGATTACAAACTAGGTGAGAGAGGGAGCTAGCCCCAGGTCTCGGCGAGGGTGGTGCGGGCTGCTTGAGGCGTTGTTCTCAAGCAGTGTAGAAGTGTGTCGTTCTATCGGTGTGTTCGTCCCCTTTTTTCCCTCCCCCTACGAGGCCCAAGTCCTCTTCTTTTATAGTTGAAGGGAGGACGAAGGTAGTACATGTATCACTATGCGACGTCGTGCCAATAGAAGTGGCACGTCCGAACCCTGTGGCCCGTTCCGGTGGCGGCGTGGCCGTAGGAGCGATTCGTCCTTGGAATACTGGAGCGACGTGGTTGTCCCATCAGGCCCTGTGCGTTGTGGGAGCCCCGGGAATGTCTCGGAGCGGACGTGATGGCGAACGTGCAAGCCCTGGTGGACAGATTGTGCGCGAGGCCGAGGCCTAGTTGGTGCCGAGGCTTGTACTGCGGTGGGGGTCTCGGCGGGCACGAACCCTAAGATTGCCGAGGCCCCGGTGTACAGTGCCGAGGCCTTGAGTGGGCGGCGGGTCACGGGTGCAGCGTTAGGACACAGTGGCTGGTAACCCCCGTCATGCTCTGTCCCAGGTGCTGATCATGGACACAGTGCCGGGACACAGTTGCCGATAACCCCCGTCGTGCCCTGTCCCAGCCGGTACGGTGCTAATGCGACTTCGGGTCGCATCGGCCATTCTGTGACGTTGAGCCGCTGTCCGGCGGAGATTGCAGGAGTGGTTGAAAGTATTAATGAGACGTGACGCGCTGTCGGGAGGGTCGACCGAGGCGGGGGCGATAGACCACGGACAAGCCGGCCCTGAGCGACACAGAGAATGAGGCCTCGCGTGAGACAGAGGTCAGGCCCCTCGCCGAGGCCTCGCGCGATACGGAGAACGCGCTTCCCACCGAGGCCTTCCGTGGAGAGCCTCGGGCGGGGCGGAGACGGCGTTTCTTGCCGAGGCCTTCCCTGGGGAGCCTCGCGTGGAGTGGAGTTGGCGTCAGGATGCCGAGACCTCCTGCTCTATAAATGGGGGCGGCGTGTCCGAGCCCTGTAGCCGGCCACTGTTGTGGTATGGTCGATGGAGTGGCCTCGTCCTTGTCATGCAGAGGTGATGCGCCGGTCATACTTGATCTTGTGCGTCGCGGGGCTCCAGTACAGCTTGATGCAGGATATGGCGGGTGACGTGCTGGTCATCGTGCGATGACGTCGTAGGGAGCTGTGGCTCTGCAGATGGCGAGGCCGAGCCATCGTGGGGGGTTCGGCGGACATGGATCCTCAGGCTGCCGAGCCCCTGAAGCATACCGGCGAGGCCTTGGGGGAATTATTGATCCTGGGTGCTGATTCCGAGGCCACAGTATCTCCGACGTGGCTCCCCATGCTGCGTTGTTCTCGGAGCAGGAGTTGGCAGCACAGTGAGGCATGGGCGTCAACTATGTGCTTTAGTGGTTAGCACAGTGGCGGGTAACTTCTGCCCAGTCCTGCTTCCTATCCCATCGGCCATTCTGCTGTACTATGCCGAGCATGCGGCCGATGTCAGGGGCAGCAGTTGGCTGAGTTAATGTGACACGACGTTTTGTCAGAGGGGCGGGTGAAGGAAGAGGCAGCGGAGTGCTGCCGAGCCTGCCTCGCGCGAGACGGAGAGTCGGCGGCCCGGCCGAGGCCCTTGGTGGGGGGTCGCTCGAGGCCAGCGGTGAGGGGGCCTCGGGCGAGTCGGGGAATCGGCCGAGGCCAGCGGTGTTTAGCTGGTTTCGACTTTTACGAAGTCTAAGCAGCCGTTTTTTGGTTCTTGCTTAGGGTACCCCTTCTCACCGTATCTGACAGTAGCCCCCGAGCCTTGGGGGGAGTGGAGGTACTCCCCCTGAGGTTCTGATGAGAATTGGCTCTTGATAGTTCCTATTGGGATGGTGTTTTGTACTTGAGGTTTCGGCAGGTGCGCGCAGCCCCCGAGGCCCTGGAGGAGTGATTTCACTTCTTCAGGGGCTTTTTTCTCTCTCGAGCGAGGGGTTTTCATCGTGTTCGCCAGGCCCGTGGGTGCGAGTTCGGATCGCAGGGCCTCGACGATGCTGCGGAAAGAGCCCCTTAGCCTCCGCCCGGAGCGAGAGGGCCGTCAGGGGTTCCCCCAGCTTTTTATATGACCCTCGTGCTTCCTTTTCGCTCGGAAGGAGGGGTGGAAGATGCCGTGCTACCCTCGGTGGGCGCGAGCGATGGCATTTCCGGTGAGCTGTTATCGGGTAAGTCCGAGTGGAGGCCCGTACCCCGTTCGCTGGGGGTCGGCTAGCGGTCCGGAGACACGCTCCAAGAGTATCGGCGGGATTCTCTAGTGGGTGCCGAGGCCGTTCGCTGGGCCTCGGTGGCTCGGTGCCTCCCTACGGTGGGATCCCATTCGGAGACCTCCCTGCCGGTCTCGGACACGACACAGGGTGCGCTCGTATAGGCTCGCCCATAGCCGTCCCTAACTCTTTTGCCCTGGGGCAGCTGTCGAAACCCCTGGGGGTCCAGCCTTCGAACCCCTAGACCGTAACGGGCTCTGGTCGCTTGTCTTTATCTTGGGTGCAAGAAGAGCCCCCGAGCCTCCGCACGGAGCGAGAGGGTGGTCAGGGGTCCTCCCGACTTTTTTGTCTGTCCCCCGCACGTCCTTTTCGCTCGGATGGGGGGCTGTTTGCCGAGCCCACTCGCGTGTGAGCCTGAGCCGCTGGGTCTCGGCAAAGTTGCAGGAGGAGCCCCCGAGTCTCTCGCACGGAGCGAGAGAGTGGTCAGAGGTCCCCTTGGCTTTTGGTTCGCCCCTCGCGCGTGAGGGTCTATCCACCGAGCCCCCCTCGGGTGCGAGCCTGGGTCGCGGGGTCTCGGCGTCTTTTGCAGAAGAAGCTCCCTAGCCTCTGCACGGAGCAAGAGGGCCGTCGAGAGGTCTTCTGGCTTTTTGAACGACCCTCGCGCTTCCTTTTCGCTCAGAAGGAGGGTTTGTTTTGCCGAGCCCCCTCATGTGCGACCCCAAGTCGCTGGGCCTCGGCAATGGTTTGCAGGAAGAATCCCTTAGCCTCTACATGGAGCAAGAGGGCCATCGGGGATTCTCCTAACTTTTTATTCGACCCTCGCGCTTCCTTTTCGCTCGGAAGGAGGGGTGGGACATGCTGCGCTACCCTCGGTGGGCGCGAGCGATGGCATTTCCGGTGAGCTGTTATCGGGTAAGTCCGAGTGGAGGCCCGTACCCTGTTCGCTGGGGGTTGGCTAGCGGTCTGGAGACGCGCTCCAAGAGTACCGGAGGGTTTCTCTAGTGGGTGCCGAGGCCGTTCGCTGGGCCTCGGTGGCTCGGTGCCTCCCTACGGTGGGATCCCATTCGGAGACCTCCCTGCCGGTCTCGGACACGACACAGGGCGTCCCAAGCGTTTCGCTTGCTTGGGCCTCGGCCTCGTATAGGCTCGCCCATAGTCGCCCCTAACTCTATTGCCCTGGGGCGGCTGTCGAAACCCCTAAGGGCCCAGCCTTTGAACCCCTGGACCGTAGCGGGCTCGGTGCCTAGTTCCTTTGCCTGAAAGGAATCGGGGGGGGGGGGGGTTATTTCTCTCCCTACGGCTGATAACGGCAGGCGCGTCTTTTGAGGTGGCTTTTCTGGGGAGGCGAAACGGCGCCTGCTGCTGTTGTGGTCGGACGTGATGTGGCATCAGCCGATGGGACGTACCTGCATGCGTGATTAATGAGGAGGGAGTGGGCGCGTGGGCGATAAGACCGGATCTGGATAACCGCGCCGGATTTTTTGGGGAAACTTCCCCGATTTCGTCGCCCAGTGGTTTCATCTCGTCCCTGCATAAATACGCAAAGAGCCTCGCCCTCCCCCTTCTTACCTTTTCTGCATTTGCTTTCGCTGCCCCTGTGCCGTTGCTGAGAACATAGAGCGCCGGGGAGGAGAAGGGCGAGAGCGAGAGACTGAAAGAAAGAGAGAGAGATTACCACCGTAGCAACGACCTCCATCGCGCAATGGCTGGTGGTCCCGTCATCCTCCCAGCGGATCCCTGGGAGCGGTCTGACGTCACCGAGGAGAAGCTGCAGTCGCTCGTGGAGGCCGGTCTTCTTCGCCCGATCACTGACCCTAATGAGCCAGAGTGGATTGCTCCGGGGGATGAGTCGGAGCCGAGGCCGTGCGACGGCTACGTGGTGAGCTTCGTCGTCTTCCACGAGTGAGGCCTCGGGTTGCCGGCGGATAAGTTCATGCGGGCGCTCCCGCACTACTATGGCGTGGAGCTTCACAATTTCAGCCCCAACTCCATCGCGCAGGCGGCCATCTTCGTTGCTGTCTGTGAGGGGTACTTGGGGATCACTTCCCACTAGGAGTTGTGGCTCCACTTGTTCCGAGCGACGTTCACCACCAAGCCGGGGGGAACGAGGGGGGCTCGGAAGGTGTAGAGGGCCGGTGGCTGCACCCTTCACGTGCGCCAAGACCGGTAGTCCCTCTACATCCTGGCCTAGTTGTCATCGTCCAACCGTCGTTGGTACGACGGCTGGTTCTACCTTCGCAACAACGACGGAGGACTTCCTCCTTATACCGGGCGGGTTGTAGAGAGTCAACCAGAGAAGTGGGGATACGGCGTCATCAAGGTTGATCAGCCCAGGCTAGAGCCGCTATTGCGGGCCTTGGGGAAGCTACGTGACCGCGGCCTTTCGGCGGCCGTGGTTGTGGCGGCCTTTCACCGCTGGAGGGTGTTGCCGCTGATGGCCCGGCGGCGGCGGCTGTTCGAGATGACCCCACGTGACCCGATTGCCGGTATCAAGATGTCCGCCTTCGCCCTTACCGACGACGAGACCCTGCGTCGGGTGAGAGAGGCGGTAGACGGGAAGCCGAAGATCGACGATTTGATGCCGTTCCCGATGCGCCCGTCGCGGGGGTACATCTCACTGGTGAGTTGGATGTTGCCGACGCTTTCGCGGCCTTCTTGTTTTCCACCTTTTTTGTCTGCTGTCTTACTTCGTCGTTCCCGTAGGGGATAAGGGATGTGCGAGACTCCCCGCCGCCCGTTCCTGAGGACGCCCAGCTGCAAGCCGTGAACAGGGCACGCGCCGAGGAGGAGAAGAAGAAAGATGCCAAGGAGGCGAAGCGCACGAAGAAGCTCCTCGCACGCGAAAAGCTGGACGCTCGTCGCCGGCGTCAGAAGCTCGACGGTCTCCCGTTGGAGCCATCTCCCTCGTCGTCGGTGTCGGATTCTTCGGGCGACGGCGGCGGGCACAAGGTGGGGACGGCCTGCCTAGAACACCTCCCCGACATTAGGGAGATGGTGCCCGGGGCGCCGGCAAGGAGCCGGACGCCCCTAGGAGGAGGAGGTGTCCCGGGGCCGGTGGCGGCCCATCCCGGGGCCGAGGCCGACATGCCCGAGGCGTGGGTGTTGGAGGAGCGTGCCGTCAGCCCAATGGGTTCGACGGTGGAGGTGGAGCGAGCGACGGTGGGGCCGACCCCATCGTCTCCGCTGCAGAGGAGGCTGGCGGTGTCGAAGCGGCTGCATCCCCGTTCGCGGTGAGCGTCTTTTCTGGTGGTGTCCGTAGTACTTCTTGTTTGTCCCTTGGTCGCATGCTGACCTTGGGAGTGTCTTTGCTTCTAGCCAGAAGCATCTGGTAGAAGATCCTGCCTTGGCACCCCGTAAGGCGCTCAAGGTGAACGTTAGCTCCTCCGCCCATCAGGCAGCGGAGGCGCATGCTGGCGTGCAGCGTGGCGCGGCATCGGGTAGGGCCGTTTCGGAGGAGGCGACTGCCCAGGAAAAGGGTGCCGAGGCGACCGCGGAGCGAGTGGAGGAGGAGGAGCCCACGCCTCGCGATGTCGTGAGTCTTGGGGCGAAGGAGGCTAGGGCGTCCACCATTGCCGAGGCCATTGAGGGTGAGGCTGGAGCCCCCAAGGCCTCCGAAGTCAGGGCGGTGGACGCCGGGGCCACTGAGGTAGAGATGGCAGAGGCTGGAGCCCCTGGATCCATCGAGGCTAAGGTGATGGAGGTGGAGACGGAGCAAGTTTTGGCGCCGCCCCTAGTTCAGACAATCTCGTCTGATGATTCCTCCCCAGGGAAGGAGGCGGCGAACGTCGAGGCGGCCAGTACCGCAGAGCAGCCAGTCCCAGATCCTGCCGAGGGGAGTTCGGCCTTTGCCCAGCTACGGCCCGAGCCCCGTGGGTGGAACTTCCCACGTGTTTTCTGGCAGGACCGGGCTGATCCCGAGGGGGAGCCTGTGTTCGCCCTTAAAGATATCACAGAGGGGGGGCGGTGGGATACCCTCGAGCAGTACCGCCAACTGGCAGTGCGGTCGCTGCAGACAGCGATGACTATTATGGGATGGGACTTGCCCAGTGTCACCCAGGTAAGTACTTTCCTCTCCCATGCCGCGTTGTTTCCTCTCCGAGCCCCCTCGCAATGTTTGACGCGCGTTTTTTGTTTTGCCCCTTTAGGAGCTCGAGACCCGATCCCTTGGGAAATCGGTATTCCTACGAAGGGAGAGGGATATCTGGGACCAGCTCCGGCAGTAGAAAGGCCTGCTCGTCGATGCTCAGGGGCTTTTGTCGGCGTGGAGTGCGGAAGTGGAGGACCTCCGCCTTCGTTGTGCTGACATTCAGGCCGAGTTGGCCACGGCTAAGGAGCAGTCTGCCCCTCTGGTAGCGAAGATCAAGGAACTGGAGGAGGAGCGAGACGCCTTCAGGTCTCGGGCCCAAGAAGCAATGGCCTCTGCCAAGGCCATAGCCGGGCAGCTGGGTGCGGAGTAGAGCGAGCATCAGCTGACGAAAGTTGCCTTGGCCGAGGCTACCAAGGCGGCCGAGGCCTCTTGGGTCGAGGCCTTAGACTGGAAGAGCAAGGCTGAGGGTAAGTTCCGCTGAATCGTGCTCTTTGTTCTTTTTGTTCTGGTTCGCGTTTGACTCCTGACCCCTCGTTGCGACGTAGATCTAGAGAAAGAGGCCTCCCAGGCGGCTGAGGCCTCCATTGCAGCGCAAGCGGCGCTGGATGTTGAGGTCCGAGAGCACGAGGCGCTGCGCAGCGCAGTCCATACCGCCTGCGAGGCCCTTGACGTCGAGGGGGTCCAATCGGCCAACTCCCTTGGGAGTCGCCTGATTGCGTTGAGCGGCCGCGTCCGCGAGAGGCTCCGAGGGGCGTTGCACACGGGCGTCAAGCGCGCCCTGGCCATCGTCTCCTCGCACTACGCTATCAACCTCGAGGCTGTCAGCGACGGCTACATGTTGCCAGAAGATGATGAGGAAGCTGACGCAGAGGTCGCGAAGCTGTTGGAGGCGGCCGAGGCACCTGGCACAGCGCTGGCTGGTCTATTTGAAGAAGAGGTGGTCCCTCCCGCGCCGGCCACCGATCCTTGAGCTTTGACCTGGGCCGAAAGGGGCCATGTAACCGAATTGAGTTAGTTGCCGTATCGTGATGTTTTTGTGGCCGTTGAGGCCTTTAAAGTATTTGCGTACGTGGGTCTTTTAACCGTTTTCTATTCTACTTCCGAGCTTGTGCCCTCTGTCTCGATCTTGGGAACCCGCAAAGAAATCCCTCGGAACCTAAGCCGTCCTTTGGCGAAGGGTGGTGAGGGAGCTGCCGTAGCCCAGAGGTGTAGGCCATTCTCACGACTCGACCGGCCCTTTGGCCTCGAGACAAGCTTTTGGTCTTTTGGGTTTCTTGTGAAGGTCCCATCGGAGCGCGAGAGAGTTTGGCGTAGAAATTTTTTGAAAGATCATTAACAAACGGTGTTTGGGACGTTCGGGACTTAGGGGGTTCCCCCTTTTTAGCCCCCGAGGGAGGCTCGGCTTCGCAGAGGCAGAGCCGAGTCTTCCTTATAGCGCTATTGAGACGTCGAGCCCCTATCGATAGACAAGCTCTCTGTACAGAACTTCCTTGGAGCCTACGTTGTCCTTTGGGTGAAAAGGTGGTGAGGGAGCTGCCGTAGCCCAGAGGCGTGGGCCGTTCTCACGGCTCGGCTGGCCTTTTCGCCTTTGAGACGATCGTACTGTCCTTAGGTTCTATACAGTCGACTTGTCTATAAGGGGGTAGGTTCCCCTTGATGGGGGTTCCTCAAAAAATTATAACAACTAAGAACGCTTCTTTATTGCATTTCGAGAAACAATGTAAATGACGTTTGGAAATTTAAGGGTAGAAATGACGTAGTTGTTCTATGTTCCAAGCATTGGTGAAGATTTCGCCCTTCTCGTTGGCTAACTTGTAGGTCCCGGGCTTCAGCACTTGGGCGATGATGTACGGCCCTTCCCAGGGTGGGGTCAGTTTGTGGCGGCCCTTGTTGCTCTGCCTCAGTCTCAGCACCAGGTCGCCCACCTTCAGGTCTCGGCTTTGGATGCGCCGGGCTTGGTAGCATCGTAGGGCTTGCTGGTACCTGGCTGAGTGTAGTAGCGCGACGTCTCGGGCTTCCTCCAGTTGGTCGAGGGCGTCTTCGCGGGCGGTGCGGTTGCTTTGCTCGTTGTACGCCTGTAGCCTCGGGGAACCGTATTCTAAGTCAGTGGGGAGGATGGCCTCGGCTCCATAGACCAGGAAGAACGGTGTGAATCCCGTGGCTCGGCTCGGGGTGTTTCGTAGGCTCTAGATGACTGACGGGAGTTCATCAAGCCATTTCTTGCCAAACTTCTTCAACCAGTTGAATATTCTTGGCTTAAGGCCTTGTAGGATCATGCCGTTGGCACGTTCTACTTGGCCGTTCGTCCTTGGGTGTCCTACGGCCGACCAGGCCACCCGTATGTGGTGGTCGTCGTAGAATGTTAGGAACTTGCGACCGGTGAATTGCATCCCATTGTTAGTGATGATGGTGTTAGGAACCCCGAACCTGTGGATGATGTCCGTGAAGAACAGCACCGCTTGCTCGGATTTGATCTAGATGATCGGACGAGCCTCGATCCATTTGGAGAATTTGTCGATGGCTACTAGCAGATGGGTATAGCCCCCGGGTGCCTTCTGCAGAGGCCCAACCATGTCCAGCCCCCACACAGTGAATGGCCATGTGATGGGGATGGTTTGGAGGGCTTGGGCCGGGAGGTGCGTCTGTCGAGCGTAGTACTGGCATCCCTCGCAGGAGTGTACTATCTTCGTGGCATCGGCCACCGCCGTTGGCCAATAGAAACCTTGTCGGAAGGCGTTACCCACGAGCGCCCGAGGCACCGCGTGGTGCCCGCAGACTCCCGCGTGTAAGTCCCAAAGTAGGGAGTGCCCAGCCTTGGTGGTGATGCATCGTTGGAGAATACCCGATGGGCTACGCCTATACAACTCGCCATTGCAGAGGACGTAAGTCTTGGCTCGTCGCGCAAGCTGCCGGGCCTCGGTTCTGTCCGCAGGAAGCTCTCCTCGAACGAGGCGATCAAGGAAAGGGACTCGCCAGTCCGTTCCTTGGTCGACCTTGGGAGGCTCTGCGTCAATCGCCATGGCCTCGGGCTCGGCTGACGGGGTCTCGGTGGCTGAGGGGGCCTCGGGCCCTGCGTTGGGCTCGGCCGATGTGCCCTCTTCCGTCGCCGAGGCATAGTCGATGGATGGCTTGTGGAGGTCTCTGACGAAGACGTTCGAGGGGACCAGGGCCCGTGCCGACGCCATCTTTGCCAGTTCATCCACGGCCTCGTTGAACTTTCACGCAACGTGGTTGAGTTCGAGACCGTCGAACTTGTTCTCTAGGCGACGTACCATCGCGCAGTACGCCTTCATTTTGGGGTCATGGCAGCTTGACTCTTTCATCACCTGATCGACGATGAGCTGGGAATCACCCCGTACGTTGAGACATCGCACTCCAAGTTCGATGGCAGTTTGTAGGCCGTTGACAAGGGCCTCGTATTCGGCGACATTGTTGGAGGCGGCGAAGTGAAGCCAGATCATGTAGCGCATGTGTATCCCGAGGGGCGAGACCAGGAGCAGGCCCGCGCCAGCCCCAGTCTTCATCAGAGACCCATCGAAGTACATGGTCCAGCATTCTGATTGGATCTGAGCGGGTGGCAGCTGTGTGTCGGTCCATTCGGCTACAAAGTCGGACAGGACCTGCGATTTGATCGCTTTCCGAGGCGCGAAAGACAAGGTTTCTCCCATGAGTTCGACAGCCCACTTGGCTATTCTACCCGAGGCCTCCCGGTTTTGGATTATCTCTCCCAAAGGAAAAGACAACACCACAGTCACCGGGTGGGACTCGAAGTAGTGACGCAGCTTGCGTCGAGCCAAGACTACGGTGTAAACCAGCTTCTGTATGTGGGGGTAACGCGTC
Organism: Miscanthus floridulus; assembly: GCF_019320115.1. Taxonomy (NCBI): domain Eukaryota; kingdom Viridiplantae; phylum Streptophyta; class Magnoliopsida; order Poales; family Poaceae; genus Miscanthus; species Miscanthus floridulus. The sequence continues at coordinate 124,000,674 of NC_089587.1, forward strand.
TTAGTCTCGGAGAGCACTTCGCTGATGAAGTAAATAGGTCGTTGGACGGGTAGAGCATGTCCCTTTTCCTTCCTCTCGACTACTATGGCCGCGCTGACCACTTGGGTCATCATGGTGACGTAGAGTAAGAGGTGCTCGCCCTCGGTGGGCGGAACCAGGACGGGGGGGTTGGTGAGCAGTGCCTTGAGCCTGGCGAGGGCTTCCTCGGCCTCGGTGGTCTAAGAAAAGCGCTCGAACTTTCTCAAGAGGTGGTACAGGGGCAGGCCTCTTTCGCCGAGGCGCGAGATGAAGCGGCTTAGGGCCGTAAGGCATCCCATGACCCTCTGCACCCCCTTGAGGTCTCGGATCGGGCCCATGTTGGTCACGGCCGAGACCTTCTCTGGGTTGGCCTCGATTCCACGTTCCGAGACTATGAACCCCAAGAGCATGCCTCGGGGAACCCCGAAGACACACTTCTCAGGGTTGAGCTTGATGCGCTTCTCTCTAAGACATGTGAAGGCAACCTCCAAGTCACCGATGAGATCGCCGGCCTTCCTGGACTTGACTACAATGTCATCCACGTAGGCCTCGATGGTTCGCCCGATGTGTTCACCAAAGACTTGGATCATGCACCGTTGGTAAGTAGCCCCTGCGTTTCTGAGGCCGAACGGCATGGTTACGTAGCAGTACATGCCGAATGGAGTGATGAAAGAAGTCGCGAGCTGGTCGGACTCTTTCATCTTGATTTGGTGGTAACCGGAATATGCATCAAGGAAGGAGAGGGTTTCGCATCCCGCAGTGGAGTCGACGATTTGGTCAATTCGTGGTAGTGGGAATGGGACTTTCAGGCACACTTTATTTAGACCGGTGTAGTCCACGCACATCCTCCACTTGCCATTTTTCTTTCTGACTAATACAGGGTTAGCCAACCACTCTGGATGGAATACTTCCTTGATGAACCCGGCTGCCATGAGATTCTGCACTTCTTCGCCGATGGCCCTGCGCTTCTCCTCGTCAAATCGGCGTAGGCGCTACTTTACTGGCCTAGAGCCTACCCGGATATCTAAGGCGTGCTCGGCGACCTCCCTTGGTATGCCTGGCATGTCTAAGGGACTCCATGCGAACATGTCGATGTTCGCATGGAGAAAGTCGACGAGCACGGCCTCCTATTTGCTGTCGAGGGTGGCGTTGATCTTCAGTCCTCGGCCGTCGGGGACGGCGGGATCGACGGGGACGAGCTTGATGGCCTCCGTGGGCTCGAAGGTCCCGGCGCGCCGCTTGGCGTCGAGAACCTCGCTACCAAGCTGGTCGAGATCGGCGATGAGGATCTCGGCCTCCACAACGGCCTCGGCGTACTCGATGCACTCGACGTCGCAGTCGTATGCATGTTCGTACGTGGACTCGACGGTGATGATGCCGTTGGGGCCTGGCATCTTGAGCTTGAGGTAGGTGTAGTTGGGGACCGCCATGAACTTGGCGTAGCACGGGCGCCCCAAGATGGCGTGGTAAGCCCCCTTGAATCCAACCACCTCGAAGGTGAGGACCTCCTTGCGGTAGTTGGAGGGAGTGCCGAAGCAGACGGGTAAGTCGATGCGCCCGAGGGGTCGTGTACGCTTTCCTGGCACGACGCCGTGGAAGGGTGCGGAACCGCCTCGGAGCCGTGAATGGTCGAGCTCCAGGAGCTCCAGAGTGTTGACGTAGAGGATGTTGAGGCCGCTGCCTCCGTCCATGAGCACTTTGGTGAGCCGGGTGTTGCCGACGATCGGGTCGACGACAAGCGGGTACTGCCCGGGGTTTGGAACATAATCGGGGTGGTCATCCTGATCAAAGGTGATTGCCTCCCAAGACCAATCGAGGTACCGGGGGGTGGCCACCTTGACCGAGAAGACCTCCCGGCGTTCCCTCTTTCGCTGGCGCGCCGTGAGGCATGCCGAGGGTCCGCCAAAGATCATGAAGGCGTTGTGTACCTCAGGGAACCCATCATCTTTATCGCCGTCCCTTTCGCCGGCGCCCCTTTTCCTGGCTTCGTCGTCGTTGGGGAGCCCAAGCCTGGCATAGTAACGCCGGAGCATGGTGCACTCCTCGAGGGCATGCTTCACCGGACCTTGATGGTAAGGACAGGGCTTCTTCAGCATGTCGTCAAATAGCCCGGGGCCCCGGGGGCCTCGGGGATTCCTGCGATCTGTCGCGACGACATGGACGACCTCGAGGACCTCCTGCTTCCCTGGGCGACCCTTCTTCTTTTTCTTGGGGACGCGGGCGGGTGAGGCCTCGAGGGCCTCGTCCTTCTGCTTCCCCTTGGCGTCGTTGTTGGGGAAGATGGCCCCAACCGCCTCTTCGCCCGAGGTGAAGTTGGTGGCGATGTCGAGGAGTGCGGCCGCTATGGTTGGTACGTTCCGGCCCAATTCTCGGACTAGGTCCCGGCAGGAGGTGCCAGAGAGGAATGCTTGGACGATTTCTGAGTCACCGACGTGGGGCAACTCGGTGCATTTCTTGGAGAAGCGTCGGATGAAATCTTGAAGAGATTCGTCTGGCTTCTGGCGGCAACCTTTGAGGTCCCAGGAGTTCCCGGGGCGCACATAGGTGCCCTGGAAATTCCCGACGAAGACCCTCACCAAGTCGTGCCAGTCGTGGATCTGTGCGGGAGGAAGGTGTTCGAGCCAGGCTCACGCTGAGTCTGATAAGAACAAAGGGAGGTTGCGGATGATGAGCAGGTCATCTTCTGCACCGCCTAGCTGACAAGCCAGGCGATAATCGGCTAGCCATAGCTCGGGGTTCGTCTTGCCGCTATACTTTGTGAGGTTGGCAGGTTGCCAGAACCGGGCTGGGAAGTGAGCATTGCGAATGGCTCTACTAAAGACCCGAGGGCCCGGTGGCTCGGGAGAAGGACTACGGTCCTCTTCACTGTCGTAGCGACCGCCTCGGTGTGGGTGGTAGCCCTGGGCGGCTCCGTCGCCACGGCGCCGTCGCCTGCCAACTACTTCGTGGTCGCCTTGTGCCTCGTGCTGGTCTCCAGGTCGATCGCGCACCGAGGGGGCCCCATTGGCCGCCGGCGCGCGAGCGGGCTCAGGACGGACCGAGGCATCCTGGCCCCGGCGAGGTCGCGTCGTGGGTTGCTCCGAAGTGCCTCCGCGTCGGCGGGAGGCAGAACTTTCGGCCTGTTGTACCGCAGCGGTCTCGAGGAGGTCACGAAGCTCTTCGCGAACCCGTCGCCCCTCGGTGGTGGAGGGCTCGGGCATTGCTCGGACCAGCATCGCAGCCGCTGTGACATTCTGGCTAGCTCGATTAAAGATTGGGGGTGGCTCTCCCCCCTCGTTGTCGTTGATGCGGTGATGGACGTCGCGGGCCCTCCCTCGGGCTCCTCCGCCCTCACCGCGCCCTTGCTGCTCCTGCTCGAGAGAGTCTCGAAGCTGTTGCAGAAGGAGTCGGTCTTGTTCGACCTTGGCTTGAAGCTCGTGGAGCTGCTCCAGGTTTGGGCGTCGATGCCCCCCGCGGACGGGGTTCTCATTTCGCGCCGCCGGGGCTACGAGACACGGAGGCGTGGCATCGCCCGCCCTTGCCTGGGGCGGGGGATGGTTGCCTGTCCCTTCATCTTCTTCGCCCGCCCTTGGCATCCCGAGCCCGACGTGGAAGCACTCGCGAGATGGATCGTAAGTCCCTTCGTCGTCGGAGTCGGAATAGCCGAGGCAGTAGTCGCTTGCGGCCAAGAATTGGCGCAAAGCCCCGGGGTTGTGGAGTTCGGAGAAATCCACCCCGGGCCATGCCTCGTCCTCGTCGAAGTGGGTGCTCAGGTCGAGAGCGAAGCGCTGGCGGCGTTCCAAGGGGTGCTCGTGAGCGGCAGTGTAGGCGTAGGCATAAGAGGCGGCGGCATCCCGCAACCCAAAGGGGCATGAGGACGGTGCCGTCTCCATATTCTGCCCCGCCGGGGTCGACCCTTCAGGGAGTGGTGGAGTGGAACTAGACGACTGGGCGTCGCCGCGAGCCACCGGCGATTTTCCTTTGTCCAGGCTCAGGCCAGACAGGTCCCCAGCCAGGGACCCCGTACCAACAGCTGGTCGTAGGATGTCGGCGGGGAGTGGCATGCCGCCCCGGGTTCGCGTAGCGTCGGGGTGGCATTCCTCGCGTCGTGCCTAGCGAGCGCGGCGAGAGCGGCTGCCCGGGCGCCGCCTGCGCCTGGGCTGCTGGGGCGTGACCTCATCGTCGGATGGTGGGGCTCAAGGGGCGAGGAGCACCATGTCGTACTCATGCCCCAGAGACATGAACTCTAGGCTCCCGAACCAAACTATGGTGCCAAGACGCAATGGTCGTATGGGGTCTGCCATCCGGGTCCTACTGGGACGATGAAGCTAACACGCAGCGTCCCCTACCTGGCGCGCCAACTGTCGGTGTTTTGGAACCGGGGGTCCCTCAACCAACAAGTGAATTTGTGCTGCGTGCCCCTAATCCCGGATGGTGATGCAAAGAGACACAGGGTTTATACTGGTTCAGGCAATCGAGGCCCTATGTCTAGTCTGGGAGATCGATCTTATGTTCCTTGCACCGGAGTGCTCGTAGTAGGGGATTACAAACTAGGTGAGAGAGGGAGCTAGCCCCAGGTCTCGGCGAGGGTGGTGCGGGCTGCTTGAGGCGTTGTTCTCAAGCAGCGTAGAAGTGTGTCGTTCTATCGGTGTGTTCGTCCCCTTTTTTCCCTCCCCCTACGAGGCCCAAGTCCTCTCCTTTTATAGTTGAAGGGAGGACGAAGGTAGTACATGTATCACTATGCGACGTCGTGTCAATAGAAGTGGCACGTCCGAACCCTGTGGCCCATTCCGGTGGCGGCGTGGCCGTAGGAGCGATTCGTCCTTGGAATACTGGAGCGACGTGGTTGTCCCATCAGGTCCTGTGCGTCGTGGGAGCCCCAGGAATGTCTCGGAGCGGACGTGACAGCGAACGTGCAAGCCCTGGTGGACAGATTGTGCGCGAGGCCAAGGCCTGGTTGGTGCCGAGGCTTGTACTGCGGTGGGGGTCTCGACGGGCACGAACCCTGAGATTGCCGAGGCGCCGGTGTACAGTGCTGAGGCCTTGAGCGGGCGGCGGGTCGCGGGTGCAGCGTTAGGACACAGTGGCTGGTAACCCCCGTCACGCTCTGTCCCAGGTGCTGATCGTGGACATAGTGCCGGGACACAGTTGCCGGTAACCCCCGTTGTGCCCTGTCCCAGCCGGTACGGCGCTGATGCGACTTCAGGTCGCATCGGCCATTCTGTGATGTTGAGCCGCTGTCCGGCAGAGATTGCGGGAGTGGTTAAAAGTATTAATGAGACGTGACGCGCTGTCGGGAGGGTCGACCGAGGCGGGGGGCGACGGACCACGGACAAGCCGGCCCCGAGCGACACAGAGAATGAGGCCTCGCGCGAGACAGAGGTCAGGCCCCTCGCCGAGGCCTCGCGCGAGAGGCCTCGCATGATACGGAGAACGCGCTTCCCGCCGAGGCCTTCCGTGGAGAGCCTCGGGCGGGGCGGAGACGGCGTTTCTTGCCGAGGCCTTCCTTGGGGAGCCTCGCGTGGAGCGGAGTTAGCGTCAGGATGCCGAGACCTCCTGCTCTATAAATGGGGGCGGCATGTCCGAGCCCTGTAGCCGGCCACTGTTGTGGTATGGTCGATGGAGTGGCCTCGTCCTTGTCGTGCAGAGGTGACGCGCCGGTCATACTTGATCTTGTGCGTCGCGGGGCTCCAGTACAGCTTGATGCAGGATATGGCGGGTGACGTGCTGGTCATCGTGCGACGACGTCATAGGGAGCTGTGGCTCTACAGATGGCGAGGCCGAGCCATCGTGGGGGGTTCGGCGGACATGGATCCTCAGGCTGCCGAGCCCCTGAAGCATACCGCCGAGGCCTTGGGGGGAATTATTGATCCTGGGTGCTGATTCTGAGGCCACAGTATCTCCGACGTGGCTCCCCATGCTGCGTTGTTCTCGGAGCATGAGTTGGCAGCACAGTGAGGCATGGGCGTCAACTATGTGCTTTAGTGGTTAGCACAGTGGCGGGTAACTTCTGCCCAGTCCTGCCTCCTGTCCCATCAGCCATTCTGCTGTACTGTGCCGAGCATGCGGCCGATGTCAGGGGCAGCAGTTGGCTGAGTTAATGTGACACGACGTTTTGTCAGAGGGGCGGGTGAAGGAAGAGGCAGCGGAGTGCTGCCGAGCCTGCCTCGCGCAAGATGGAGAGTCGGCGGCCCGGCCGAGGCCCTTGGTGGGGGGTCGCTCGAGGCCAGCGGTGAGGGGGCCTCGGGCGAGTCGGGGAATCGGCCGAGGCCAGCGGTGTTTAGCTGGTTTCGACTTTTACGAAGTCTAAGCAGCCGTTTTTTGGTTCTTGCTTAGGGTACCCCTTCTCACCGTATCCGACAGTACTCTTCTGGAATCGGGTATCTCTACGCATACTCTGGAATTGTGTATTGAGCGCTGCCACTCGTTGAGCCAATTGACCCAAGTTGTCAAATTCTTATCCCAGCAGCATTTCTTTCCACATTGGCAACATTCCTTGAATGGCTAAAGCAGCTAGCTGATCATCAGCCAAGTTTAATGAGAAGCATAAGTTTCTAGTCTCTCGGTACCTCTAAAGAAACTCAGTGCCCGATTCATTAGTCTTCTGCCTTATAGTTGTCAGATTAGTAATCTTCTTTTCTCCAGTCCTAGTATAAAAATATGTATGAAATTTCTTTTCTAGATCAGCCTAATTGGCAATGGAATTGACCGACAGTGATGAAAACCAAGTGAAGGCTAGTCCTAATAGGGACAAGGAGAAGAAACGAACTTGATGGGCCTCCTCAATTGATGCCTCGCCCAATTGTGTAAGATACCGACTAACATGTTCTATTGTGCTCGTACTGTCTTGTCCAGTGAACTTAGCAAACTCTGGAAGCCTATAATTTGTAGAAAGAGCGACCAAATCATACCATTCTAGATATGGGCGTTTGTATGAAAAGGTCAGCCCTTTTGGCTTCAGACTAAACTAATTCTTAATCATCTTGGTCACCTTTAGCAGCAACTCGTCAGCATGTGAATTTGGATTTATCTACACCTGCTGACCCATCTGTGGATTAAAATCCCATGTGCCTTGATACCTTGGATTTAGAATCATGTGAAAGGTGTTATAATCTATGCCATAATGATACCCTTGTGGAATCTCTATCTGCTGGGTCCTTTGTTGGTTCACTGCTTGAAGTCTCTGGTTATAGATATGAGGATCTATATCTCTATGGATCTTTTGAACTAATGGTGCTATTTTTTGAGCCGACGACGGTATGTGGCCCGATGTGCCAAAATTAATCACCTAGTTCTGACCTTGCCCCATCGGTTGTTGCACATGTTGTACTGATAGTTTAGGATTATACTGTATCTGATTCGTAGTAGTACCTTGAGCTTACTCAGATGAACCTTAAACTACCTGGACATCATCATTATCAACTAGTGCTGCTTCTTGATGGCTAGTACCGACTTGATTAGTCACTTAAGTCGACGGATGTGGAATCTTGTAATAAGCCAGCCCAACTTGACCAACTGGAAACCCATGAATCGCCTCTTTCATGGTGTTGTGGAATGTGTCTAAGAAAGCTTCATTATGGTTTGATATGACATCACGAACAAATTTCTTTACAATTTCTATAAAGAAACGCTTGTCATCAGCTTCAACTGCATCTGTCTGCCCGTGTAATAGAACTCTTGATAGTGGATATTTCTGAATAATTGTGTTGTCACGTGTTTTGGTATAGGACAACAAACATTTGTTCTGAAATTCTTCTATAGCTTTGCCGATGACATCTTTATCTCCATCAGGTAGATCTTCATAATGTACCATAAGGATGTCGTTGTTGTTGTGAACCCCCATGACGATTGTGGTATCCCACCGGGCATGCCAAGAACGTGTGTCGGCACGAAAATTCGTCTCGTGCCGAGGGCATACGAGCAAGCCGGAAGGGTCCGCTCAATGGAGCTAGAGATCCATCTAGCTTCAGCGCACGGATAGTCGATCCTGTGCACTCCTCCCGAGACATGCCAGTCAATTTGACCCTGCAATTGACAAGGAGAGAAAAGCTAATCAGTAAGTTAAGGCAGAACATGCCGGTGTTGCCAGACAGTCCCGAATGTGCGGCTCTAAGAGCCGATATGGAAGGAAATCGACTAAATAGTCGATTCCAGCATACTCATAAGAATAAATCAATTAAAGCTCATGAAATCATGGAAGGTAAATCGATTATCGCTTAGGATAGATCTCGTTATTTAGACAAACATTAGTCAATGGCAAAAGGATGTCAACAATGATTAATTTATGCTAAGTCAATGACTGTAAGTAACCGAATCCCTTTTCATATAAAAGAAACAACTCATCATCATTTAACCATTTGATAAAGATAAATCTAATAAACATATTAGATCTTATCTACCGCTATGACCAGTGGGGCAGGAGGCAGAATCATGCAGGACGTAGAAACAACAATAGATTCAACGACCCTAACTTATTACTTATATCAATGGGGCATGAGGCAGAATCATGCAGGCCGTAATACAATAATAAGATCATGGGGCTAACATATCTTTCAACCTATCTTTACTTCAACGGTCTTGTGATGTGAATTGTTCGTGAAAGCACTCGATATCGGCTAAAACAGCCGATTCAGGCATAGCGCACAGTTAAGGTCGTGCCCTATCAGGAACAGATCTACCAAATAACGATTCCCACTCCACGGTGCTAATAGTGGGGTCTGAGGCAGAATCACACGGGCCGTGATAACGAGCCATGGAACGGTTTTCGCTAGCCAATAGATCTACTCAAAACCAGACATGCCTTAACCACACACTATGCACGATCAAGATTGACATAAAACAGCCGATAAAACATAACTCATCGTTTATAGTGTAGATTAGATCAAATTTAGATCAACAAACGATGGGTTAAACAGAATATAAGGCTGATCTAGATTAATCCTAATCGAGCGAAGTGATATTGCTGTAATTAAATAAATAATGGAAGCAATAAGCAATATTGATAACTTAATGAATCTATCCAAAGGAACACCACCCTTAAATAGAACCGATAACTTGACATTAATCTAGTTCAAGCAGTGAAGGTCGACCGGATCGATGCAGCCGTACTTGAACTAGACAAGAGTCGATAACTAGCTTATACCAGAGTCACAGTGAAGGTCGACCGAATCGATGCAGCCGTACGAACAGAAGTATAAGGCATGACAGTACTTACAGACAAGCAGTGGAGGTCGACCGGATCGATGCAGCCGTACTTGCTGAAGAACTCGCCGAGATCTATTCTACTCCTACACCTAAGGGGTGCCCGGAGCCGAAAAAGTAACTTGTATTTGATTAATTATGTGTCCTTTACAATAGTCGAGGTCCAATATTTATACCCGGAACCTACGCATTATTCCTACCTAAGCACGACTCATCACAATTTTTGGCCCTAAAGAAAACATTCCGAAATTAAGACAACTTAGACTCAAATTTTTCTCTTTTTGCAGAGTCCAACATGCCTTGTCCCGGCGCCAATCGTAGCCTTTGTCGTTACCTGCCGGCGCTATCTGAAGAAAGCCGATTTCAGTGTTGCATTCGAATCAGCCGATACTGACTTGCACGCAATTGATTCATTGATGACATGATCTTGGGAGCTTTCGAGTCCCTGCGATTCTTCTTTCAAATTTTGGTGTAAACACACATGTTGCAATGGTGTCGGTAGCTGGGGGACAACGGTCTACCATGATTTTTTTTATTTTTAACCTTTTTAATACTATTTATAATACTAACACAGTTTACTTTTTTTTTGTAAACTAACTTGTTTGGTGCCAGAGTTGTTTGGCCGCGCCAGTGCAATAGGCGCGGCCAAACAGGTTAGTCTAAAAAACTAACCGTGTTAGTTTTATAAATAGTATTAAAAATAGGTTAAAATAAAAAAAATCCCTACTGCAGGGTTTTGGCTCCTACCTCACGCGGTGCGCCTTATCCTCTCCTCTCCCTCCCCTCCATCTCGCCACGGTAGTTCGAGCTCGGCGGGAAAACCCTACCCGTTGAGCACGCAGATGCTTGCGGAGGTGGTGGCCTCTAGTGGGCCGACAACAGCACGATGCTCACGTGGTGGTCCCGAAGCAAGCTGAGGTTCACGCCATCCGCTCGCTACGCACGGGAAACAAGCAGCCAGAGGCGTCTGTCCAGACGGGCGCTAGTAACACCCAGCCATGGTCAATATTTGGTCACGCTTGTTTGGTGTAGCCAAACAACTTCCATTTGCACCGTGTGTCAACCAAACTCAGGGAGCGTTGGTTTTTCACCCAGAGATCAAAACGGGTTAGTTTCCATACTGCTAAACCCTACCAATCCGCTCCAGAACAGTTTTCACGTGTGATAATTCAACATAATCAGCTTATGGTGTCCACCACATCAGAAAGACTACACGAGCATGTCTGGCTCACTCGTGATCTATTTTCCTTACAATGCCTATACCTCGTATTTGCAGTACTTGCAACATAAAACACAAGTCCTTTTACAATTACACAGCCCCCCGCCCACTCAAACATATCAAATTTGCCAGGAGGGAGACCCAGCACATTCATAATTGCACAATTGCAACTTACAGAGAAGCATATCTACAAGATTGCAAGGTGCCGTCTTTTTGTAGTCAGGGTTTAGAGGGAAAATCTAAAAACGTGTTTCAGAGGACAAACTCGCTAGCACTTGTACGTTTCTACTTCCAAAACTTTCAGCACGAGCTTCACCTCTTGACTGAAATGCTATCCATAAAAGAAATGTGTATGGCTTCAGCCACCGAACTGACTACAATCAGAGACCACTTCAGACATTCCTTCCTGTAACAGCTTTTCTAGCCACTAAAATGCACAAGGGATCAAGAAAGCATCTCAACATGGTGTGGGTGGCATAAACTGTCAATGGCATGGATCAGTTTCCTCCGTGGACCTACAGCAACAAGGCCCATATCTTTCAGCTGTTTCATAGTAAGAGAAGCAAGCTGATACATCCCCAGCTTTTCAGTGTCCAATATGTTAACAAACCATCCAAGACCACAACCGAAAAGCCAATTCCTCAGCCCATCAAACCCAGCAACCTGTCTCTCAAGAAGCTTGGCTCGAATTATCTTATTCGCAACAGGTGAAGATATAATTGGCATCATTGGCTTACCCATGCTTCCAAAGAAACTTGTTGCCTTCCCAGTTTCTTGATGAAACAATTCTCGAACAGCATGATCCTTAGTCCATTCTGTTTTTGCAACAGGGACAGCAGAATTGTGTGGTAATTTATCACCTGCCATAATTGGAACATCCTCGTGGACTATACTGCCATGCACTGGAGGGGAGTCCTGACATTTCTTGGCTGCCAACTTCTCGGGGTGCTTCTTTCTGGGAGCATCGCAGTCTCTCTTGCTCCTAGTTATGCAAGACTGCTTAGAACCTATTGTGGGCATATATGATTGAGGATTTGCAGTAATAGGTGATTGTGGAGGAATTAATATGGTGATACGCTGTTTCTTGACTATTACCCAGTCATCATCCCCATAAATGCAGTTCCTTGAACATATAGGATCAGCGGAAACCTCTGGATGTGGTTTCTCATCACGAACATTAGACATGGCTAGTGAAGTGTTCATAAACAGTTTTTTATGCACACAATACAAAACCTCCTTGGTGCTTAGAGAAGTACCTAATAAATGTAGAACAATAACAATTAACAAAAGCTATCTAGTGGACTTAGCTATATATGCTGCAAAGTATGAAAAAACTTGAACAGAAAGGAGGGAAGCTAAGACAAGAACAGGAATAGCATGAACCAAGATATACAGTTCTGCTGGACTCTAGCGCACATATCTTGATTGGCTCCAGTATATAGCATAAACCTTCCAGTTTCTTCAACTTTCAACAAAATATAAATAAGCCTATATCCAATCAGTCAACTGTTCATTATTCATAGCCATCAAATCCATTTGCACTTGACATATCGTTAAGACTCTTACTACCATAGTGTTTCATTGCTTGCAATGGTGAAATCAATGCATTAAAACTCAGTTCACAGATGTAACAATGTTATGAGCGACAATCAACAAAAAGCATGAAACGAGGAGGTCCATCCTATCTAACTCTACAAGCTCTAGGTTAAAAAGATAAATTAACAAGTACCATAAATGCATGTAGAAAAAGCAGCATGGAAAGCAATGAAGAACGCATTGCTAGGTGCTAGCTTACCAGGCATGGTAGTTTCGACCATGATAACAGAATTAGTAAAATTACTTCTCTCCACTTTTTAGTTACAAGAAAAAAAACAAAAGGCACTTATATCATAAATTACAAGAAGAAACAAATCAAATATCAAACATTGAAAACAAATTATAGCATGAGGATGCTGCCACTTGTCATGTTGTTGTATCTAGTTAATTGAACATCCAAGGATGAAATTCTAAGATACAACTCTTATGCTGCTATATGCATAAAGAGGAAACACATAGTGAACCTAAGCTGTCCAGCCTCACCCAAATTGACTGGCATACCTACATAAACAATTAAACACAAGGTTCCAAAGGCGCTAGGCACTAGGCAGGCACCATGCCACTGATTGGCGACTAGGATGCCTAAGCGGAGAAACGCGATTAAGTGTTTGTGCTTTTTTTTTCTTTGGCGCTTTTTTTTTTCTTTGGCTGCTGGGATGTGTTCAAGTGCATCATTGCATCACAGATTCACTCCAGCCTTGTTACAACAAAAGGGCCAGCAGGCCAGCAGCGGTATCTCCCTTGGCCCATTAAAAATCCTACACCCCAACCTTATCCATGCCCATTCTGTTTCCCTTCCCATTTCCCTCCCAGCATGCACACATCTGCCGCACACCCGCAGAGCCATCTGCACTTCACATACCGCAGGGTCTGGGATTGCCGGACTCAGGTGGCCCAGGCCTCTTGATAGCACGCACCATGGAGGCGCGCGTGGGGTGGTAGTTACTTGAGGAGTTGGTGCTTGAGATTCTCCTTGCTGCTGGCACCAATGCAAGATGTGGAGATGGTGGCTGCAGCCATGGCACAAGCACATATTGTTTCTTTGCGTGCTGCTGCCCACCGCGCTCGCACATGCTCCTGCTGCTCACCCGTCCACGCGCTAGCTTGCCATTATCCCGATTTCCCATGATTCCATGCCATTGGTCGGCGTTTAATTGAATGCCTATGGCCAAGGTGAGGCGCGAAGGGCTCCATTTTGCGCTTAAATGTCCTAGGCGAGTGCTTAGTTGTGTTTTTTTAACACTGATCTGAAGAACACTGAGCAGCAGCCATAGATCCAAGAGGAGACATGGCATCATGGTAGCTGAAGTCTTGCCCTGCGGTGAGCAAACCCTTCACGAAGAGGGTGGATTAGGAAGGCTAGTGTGCATGCTAGAAACAGCAGGCAGCCCAAAAGTTGGGATGGGGGATGAAAGGGTAGGACAGGGACATAGAGGCCAGTTAGGTCAGGCGACGGGAGAGGTGGGCAGGTGGCAGAACATGATGGCAGAGAAAGGGCAAGCGGCTGAGAATGCATTTGAGCTTGCGCTAGGATTATGCTAACATATCAAGGGAGTGACTGCTATGGACCAGTGGTGGGAAGTTAACATGAATTTTTCTTTGTGTTGCATAAGCTGTGTACAGGGAAAAAACATACTCCCTATGTTCCAAATTGTAGTTTACTTTGGATTTGTCCTAAGTTAAACTTCAACATTAACCAAGTTCGTAATTTAACCATCTGTAACATAAAATTCATTTCATTAGATTCTTTATACTCCCCCTGTTCCAAATTGTAAGTCAATCTTGTTTTTCTAGATACATAGTTTTTGTTACGCACCTAAATATACATTGTCTAGATACATAGTTTTTACTATGTATCTAGAAAATCTTGAACGACTTACAATTTGGAACGGAGGGAGTAAAATATATTTTTGATAGACAAAGACAAAGTCAACTATAATTTGGAACAGAGGGAGTACCTGAAAACAACAAACTTTCATCAGAGAGAGTACCTGAAAACAACAAACTTTCATCTTAGTATGGAATACTATAGACAAACTTGATCCAGTCAGTTCAATTTTTCAACAAATTATGTTTCGCTTGGGATTACCATGAGTCTAAAATCCAGAGTCGGAGAATTGGATTTTACAAGTTACTATGACAGAAAAGGTCCACTTCTAACGTTATGTTGACCACATATAGAGCATATGCGTGACGATGAGATGGAATGTTCAACCATGTTGTCCACATTTCTGTCAGATCTTTAACTTTTGAGTGCACTGGTCAGTCAATGTAGGCCACCTAAATCAAACACTCAATTTCTAGTGGCCCTCAATACATCTCTATTGACAAATTCCATTCCTTTGCGCAAAGAAAGACCAGTGGTGTCCTAAGTCCTAACTCATTGAGGAGGGTACATGCTAAGGTCCAGTAAACAGGTACGGAATTAACTGGGGAGAAAGAGACTGATGTCCCAGATTCACAGAAGCGTATGGCTGCCCAAAACAAAATGAAAAGAAAAAAAGACTATCCATTTCTCGGCCCAGCCGCAAAGGATAAGTGATGGCGGGGATGGATCACTGGTGACGAGAGAAGCATGCCTCTACCTATTTCACTTTGCTCGCTTGGGCAGTGGCAGGCCCAGGATTTTGAGGTTGGCTGGTTGCGCATTCAAAATATGAATGGGTTTCAAAAAAAAATGACAACCTAAAGTTGTAAACTACAACATAAGTATAATTGCATAATACATAGCAGATATAACAAATAATATATAGCAGATGCAACTGTGACGAAACTGGTTATTGCAAGCAACAATTCTAATCAATGTTATTGATGCGATCTTGATGTCTAATTTAATCAGCAGGATTGAGTATGTATTATTCTGATGATTTCTTAAGCGCGTATCGCATGGATTAATAATTGTTAGTCGCTACTGATGGCTTTTGCCCTTGTTCAACGAATCAAAGCTTGGCCTTTCCAATCATTTTCACCATTGGATGACAGACTGGCTATTGTGTCATTATCTGACTCGCTTCAAACCATTTGCAGTAAGCGTGGAGATGTGCACCTCCACTTCCTCTCTGAACTGTTCCGACCACAATGGTGATTAACAATAGTTGCCAACTTGCCAACGCTATAATAGTGATCAAGATTCGTTTTTCAGTGAAAGATCTTGGTAATTGTCACAACAAAATGGTTAGTTCCAGGAAGTTCTTTCTGTCTCTACCCATATATTCCTGACTCTAGTCTTTCTCTTCCTCTGCCCTTATTTTCATTACCATAGTTGCAATATTGAAGCGGTTTCAAAAAATCGAGTACTGATCTAATATCAGTAAATGGGAAGCCAATTGAATATTGATGCAGTTGGTGCTGCAATCGATCAGAGAGTCAAGAGTATTCAGACCTGCTCGGCTGCTCCTGTTCCGTTTTCGCTGCTCAGCGATCTGGCCTCCTCGGTGGGACAGTGGCTCGGTGTCTGCCGCGTGGGCCGCGCCGGCCTCCAGCCGCGGAGCCGCCGCCGGCCTCAGTGGCTGCTGCGGCGCTGCCCCGGCCGCAGACCGCAAGTGCGCGGCGTGGCAGCCGCCCAAGCCAAGCCGAGAGGAGAGCGGCCAGTCCGCCGCCGCCGCCTCGAACGGACAGAGGGTTTGGATCGCAGGAACGGGAGTCGGGAGGGGAAGATTGGGAGAAGCGCCGTCACGCTGAGCGGACGGAATCACGCACGCGCAGCGCACGAGCGCAGCGGTACGTCGACTGCCGAGCGGACTGCGGATGGGGGAATTGGAGAAGTTGGCCGACCGAGATGGATGGGGGAGCAGGAGACTACTATTTTGGGCTCAATTCGGTATTTAGCTCTGTTTTCATTTTTAATACGCTACAGGAAGCGGGCGTCTGGCCGGCTGAACGCAACTTTGGTGAGCCGCGCGACGCCAGGCCAAGCTCACCTCATCCTCCGTTTCTAAATAAAAAAACCAGCTATTTCAAAAAAAAAAAAGCTTGTCCATGTACTCGTTTCTATCCGCTCACTTGCTTCTATCCACTTGCTTGCCACCTCCAACGCTCGATCGCTGGCCTAGTTAGGCGCGGTGCGGCGACCGTCTCCAAGGATGTTGTAAGTGTTTTATTTGGATATTACAAAAGTAGATTGGGATGTTGCATATGTTGTAATGGTTGTACACGTATGTTGCAAATTTTTGTTCCCAATGTTTCAACGTATGTTGCAAGTGTGTTTATCTGAATGTTGCACGTGTTTCACACATAAGTTGTATGTGTTTTATCTGGATGTTGCATATATTTTGTAATGACTTTTTCAAGCGTTTTAATGTGTGTTTTATAAAGTGTTTCATACGTATGTTGCAAGTGTTTCAACCTTTTCGAACGTATATTCCAAATATTTCATTTGGATGTTTTAAAAGTAGATCGGGTGTTGTATCTCCCTCTTCGCCTTCTGCTGTCTCACCTCGGTGTCTCCTCTTCTCGATGCCGGTGATGTTCAGGCGACGTGGGTGGGGCGTGCGTAACGGAGCAGGCGTGGGGTGTGGGGAGCAGCGTCCGAACGCAGGCCTCGCGCCAGGCGTAGGACGCTAGTCGTTCCTATACATGCATATAAATGCATAAATATATTATACATAAAAATTTCTTTCCACACCAGTGAAAATCGAATTTCATTATGTATGTAACAAAATTACAAAGTTTGGTACGTAACGTTCCTGCAACCCCAATATTGTAGAATGCATCCCCGATACTAATCACCCAGGGATCTAACATCTAGGGAAAAACGCCTTGATGATACAACCTACCAACGTAAGACAACAAAAGAAACTAACGGGGTTTCCCTTACATGGCCCTCGGACTCAGCAGCACATAGGCTGAGCAAAAACTAACCAACCAAAGAACTAACACCGGGTTCCAGAACATGGCCCACAGCCTCAATAGCACTGTTGGTATTTCTTAGCGTAAGTAGAGGGAATTCGCAAGCGCATGGAGATACCGTTGTAACACTTCACCCGGTGATATTAAGGGTATCGTATTCTCACAAGGAACGGGGGTGTAATAATCTCTTTTACTAGTTCTCCTAATGAGAAGAAGAAGATAACTTGGATAGTGAGGTTCTTCTAGGGTAATGATCCTAAGTGAAGATAACTTTACCACTAAAGACTTGCTTCGGGCACTAGATGTCACCTGGTCTGTCAAGCGATGCTGGCCTATAGCTCTACGCCAAACCCGAACATGGAGGATTAGAAGGGACGGACAGGGCTGTCACCATCTACCGCCTACCCCTCAACCGTAGGGAACGAGGCAAACGAAGGTAACTTCTAGCCTAGACACCACGTCTACGCTATTGGTTACTACTCTAGCGTTGGCCAAGAACTTCTGTCTTTATAAGGAGTCCTCTACTAGAGTATCCGCCACAAGGATGAACGACGAACCCATAAGTAAATAATGAACAATGTTAACTTACTTAAGAAATTAACACCGTAAGATAAACACGAACTTCTTACTTCAATTAGTAAGACGAACGTAAAGGTACAAGTATGGAGGAAGCCGACAACTCCAGCGATTTCTTTCGCTAAGTGCACAAGTGCACTAGTGGAGGTAGTCGACAACTTCGGTACTTCTCTAGACTCTTCTCTCTCACACTTCCTATACTACTCCTAGCTAGAAGCTAAGGATAAGAGTGGTGCTTTGCTTCTTCTTTTGTTCTGTGTATGAATGAATAAATAGTGAAGGGACTCCCCCCTTGCTTATATAGGCTCCTTAGGTCGGTTTGAGGGACACACCCAAAAGAATTAGATCAACAAAGATATACCTTGGTTAGCTTATGATCATCCATAGCAATCTTCAACTCATATATTTGCAAGCCATCAAATAATCTAATAAATCACCACAACTTGATAATTTTCACTTGTTTGTTGTAGCAATTGGATTTCACTAACTTGACATGGCATTGGAATAATTATCTTCCCTTTTCAATGCTTGGCTCAATTACATAATCAACAATATTAATATCACTTGAACCAAGTCTCCAATGCCGATAGTACCTATAAACAATCATCCATTTTTTGATGGTACCCAAACTAGTTTGGGTCCTCTTAAGTTAGGTGCAACATACTTAGGCGTAGCCTTAGTATGGATAGTGGGATGTTTTGCAATAGCAACCATAGACGCACCATCATCATCCTTTCTAAGCACATTATTATCATCGATTAAAATGGGCTTAGAAGTGTTACCTAGGGGACAAGAAATAGACATATGTCCCCTTTCCCGGTATAAGTAGCAATTTCTCTTGGTTAGAGCCTTCTTTTCCTTGCTCATAGTTTGCTTCTCATTGCCTTGCCCCTCATAAGTTGCTTGAGCCTTCTTCTCAAGCTTAGTGGGACACCTCGAGGCAAAGTGTCCCAAATGTTCACACTTGAAGCATTTGATGTGAGCATAATCTTTCTTCTCTTCTTAAAACTTGCTCTCATCTTGGCATCTTAGTTAAGCATTAGATGCCTTGCTCTTCCACCTCTTCTTGTCTTCTTCTTTATCCCTAAATTACCATCTTCATGGTTGATCTTGTCTTGCACTTGGGGCTTCTCTTTTTGCTCAACTTGTGGCTTTGGTTGAGGCTTCACTTGTTGCTCTACCAATTACTTGGTTGGACACATAGAGGTGAGATGACCCTATGTGCGACACTTGAAGCACTTGACATGCTTGAGCCTCTCTTCTGAAAGGTCCTAAATGGCTAGAGGGGGGGTGAATAGCCTAATAAAATTTCTACAACACTTAAGCCAAGTGGTTATATAACTAAATGGCGATTCGAATGTTGCGCTAGCTCTACTAGGGTTGCAAGCATCTTGACCATAATCCTAGTAATCTATGATCTCTATATCACAAGCAATGGCTATGTCCCTAAAGCTAAGTTAATGAGCTCTCAAAGTGTCGGGTATCGATATTAGGGATACCCAAAGCAAGGAAGTTTGCGCCTATGCTGACTTCCCTGGATGGCTCAAGATGTATTAAAAGGTCTTGCCCGACCCCAAGTTCATGGGCTCCATCTCGCTCGACCCCTTGGGTGCAGGCTTAGTCTCGCCTGACCCCAAGGTCACAGGCTCTGAATTCAAGGCCGCGAGCACTATCTCATCCTACCCCTTAGCTGCAGGCTCTGTCTCACCCGACCCCAAGGTCGTGGGCTCTGTCTCGCCCGACCTCGAGGCCATAGGCTCTGTCTCACCCGTCCCCTTGGGTGTAGGCTCCATCTCGCCCGACCCCAAGGATGCAGTTTTCGTCTCATTCAACGGGGGACCCATACCACCACCAACCACTCTAGGTCCAAGCGTATGTCCCTAGGTCAAAACTCTAACACTAGGGAAGAGGCTGGCACGCCTTGATGTAACCCGTGGCCATGATGGGCCATACCTAGGGATTCACATCAAGAATAGTGTCGGGCATGCCGGTGTTGTTCTGCCTAACCCTCGTACAAATGCTGATAGGCACGTTAGTTCACCACGACGTCCACCGGGATAGAGTGGAATGCCATGACCGACAGATGATGTCTGCGCATTGCGCTAGTGATGAACAAGACCATGACGTGGAGCCATCCCTATTGATATCTATAGGATCGGTGGGACCCGCATGAAGGAGAAGAAGGACCTGGTGACCTGGAGGCTTTCTTCTCTCTCGTTCTTCTCCTTTTCCTCCACTATCACCCGTGCTTTTCCCTTCGCCTATAAAAGGGGAAGCAGGGCACCCCATAAAGGGAGAGGAATCAGAACACAAGAGCATGACATAAGCACAAGGCTGAGCAGCAAGCGAGCTCTCAGCACCTGGTCACTTCTTCCACTAGAGACTTGGGATCCTCTTCCTCTCTCTCCTATTTATATCCCCTACTGCAAACCAAGTGTCGGTAACACGAGCAACAATGAACTGGTTAGCAACTAATTCAGCTTTATAAACCAGAAATAAAGTGACACCAAAGAGTATGCAAAGCTTTATAAGTGGAGGTAGCTTGACAACATTTTGCATAAAAGCCACTAATTCAGCTATACATTTTATAATTCTATCATCAAGTTAATTATAGCTATTCATCTCTAGATTAGCAACTAACCTGTGCCAAACAAGTGGTATATCATTTATTAGCATAACAATAGTAACCATAGCCGGTGTAAGATTTTCATATTCATCGGAATCATAATATTCCATAATCTAATTACTACAATGTTGGAGCTAGCCAAGTTTCTCACTGTCCGAGAGAGTCAGTGATTCGAATCGATTTCAACCAGCTAGGAATTTATTCCTAACATAAACCCAGGTCAACTAGCTATGGTAGCCTTAGGTCACATTTAGTATAACTTAGGTCCACATTTCATGGGTTCATCCAGCGCCGCACAATCAGGGACAACCTGCTGCTAGGATGATCAGGACTACCCTACCCTTGGGCTCACGTATGGCTCACCACATATCCTTACTACCATCCAGAGTGCGCACTTTTACAGAACAGGGCCCGGCCTGAGTTGAGTTACTCGGCTTCACGATTGGAATGAGTTATCTGGCCAGCTAAGTGATAGTCATGCATTCAATCTTATCAGAAGGGCCAACAATGGTACGTTCCTTAATCGGCATAGAAGGAATCACATGAGTCGACCTACACATAGACTTCGCTTGGCCTCTAGTTACATTACTCCATGGTTCTGTTTCACGATAGCAAATATAGCCAACCATGCTTCGGTATCCACCTATATCTCGTAGGTGATAGGAAATCACCCGACTGCTATCGGTCTAAGCATGGCTAAGCATATATTTGATCCTAGACCTATACAGGGTTAAAGGTATATTGCTAGACAAGGAAATTATATGCATCAAGTGGTTCCAATCAACTCTTATAACCTAATGCATCAAACAAAAAGGAATCAAATAATATTTGTAAAAACATAGAAGGCTTAGAATGTTGTGGGTCTTGCCTGGGATCTAACACAAGGTTAGTGTTTGTTAGACGACACTCGCTTGGTGAGTATCTCCCATCCTAGCACTTGTCCAGTCGTTCCATCTTCAGGATAGGTCCACCATACACCATCTTCAGGTTTGGCTCCAACATCTCGTCCTTCACATGGTTCATCTAGCATACCTAGATGAGATAAAAGATGCAAGTACATGAATATGAAGAATGGTAATATTAGATGCATCACATATAGCATTCAAGGCTAACATAAGCTC
Organism: Miscanthus floridulus; assembly: GCF_019320115.1. Lineage (NCBI taxonomy): Eukaryota > Viridiplantae > Streptophyta > Magnoliopsida > Poales > Poaceae > Miscanthus > Miscanthus floridulus. The sequence goes on from NC_089587.1 coordinate 124,021,858, forward strand.
ATGCAAGACATAAGCACCTAGAGTATTTAACTAAACATCACACATCCTATTATAGAGGGATAGCAAGCATATTAGGCATGGCACATAAGTAAGCCTAAGTTCAGATATTGCACACATGCATCGATCAAGAACTATCCAACATGTTTAGCCAAAACAAGAGCAAGCTAAAGTAATCACCTAGCACATGTATAGAAATCTGGACAGCAGCACAATAGTCAATTGTTTTATCCATAACTGGAGATCCAGACATCCAAAGAAGGTGATCCTAGACTTTCTGGAAAGCTAATGAAATTTCCTACAATATTGTTATTATCACCAAAAGCTTATTCCAAAGCTAACTAGGTCAAACATGCCAATGTTTCAGACCTGCACAAAACTAGGATAGAAAAGTAGTAGTAATTTCATCAGTGCATAACTGGAGTTATGGACATCAGACAAGCATGAACCTTAACTTTATAAAAATCTTATTAAATTATATAAAACATGTTTATTATCATCACAAGGTGATTCTACCATTAACAAGGTCAATCAAGCACAATTGAGCACCTCTGTCTAGACATGGACAGATTCTACCATGCAACTTCTCAAGCTTATTACTGGAGCTCTACAACAACAAAAGGGGTGATCTAGGATAATTTGGAAATATTAAGTAAAGAACTATAACTCTTATATTATCACTAAGACATGATTTCATACTTAACTAGGTCAAACAATGAAATCTTTCAAATCTGCACAAAGCATAGACCAAACATGACAGATCATTTGTCAAATTCATAACTACTAATCTATCAGGCCTATGGTCATGAAATTTAAACACAAGCAAGATTATGAAATGAGTTACAACTTTGGTATTCACTACAACCACAACAAACAGCATTTACACCATGAAAATAATTGCACAAGCAAAACTGCACATGCAGCCCAGACAACAGTGGTACAGAAAACTTATAGGAACTGTAGAGAAGCATACCTGGAGTTCTAGACTTCCAACAAATATGAATCAAAATTTTTGAAAATCTTATGAAGTTAACTACAACTTTCTTATTCTCATCTTAAGATGATTCTATAGCTAACAAGGTCAATTAATCCAATAAATACATCTCTATCCAAAACATGGACAGAATCTGACATGCCAATTTAAACAGCTATAACTAGAGTTCTATATGTCCAATAAATGTGGTTCTAGACTTTTTAGAAATCTTAGAAAATTCTAAACAACTTTGTTATAAACACCTAGAGCTAATTATACTATTAAAAAGGCCCCACAGTACTAACAAGGCAACCCTATCTGGGTTTGGACAGAAACAACCACAAAAATTTAATCAACTATAACTAAAAATCTACTTAACCAAAAATTATGATTTTTAGCTTTTTGAAAATCTTAAGAAAAGTACTACAACTAATTTATTTTCATCAAGGCATGATTCATAACTTAACTGAGCTAATTAATACAAACATGCAGGCCTATTCAGAATAGAAGCAAAGCAACACAGGGCATTTGTTATTTTTATACCTCTTAAAATATCAAGACTAAACTATTGAAATTTTTACCACAGCATACAAATATCATCATTAGACTACCATAAAAATTTCACATTTAGTTGAGCAAAAAACTGCAGTTATGAAAAAGACAATACATAACTAGTATTAAAAACCTAACTGCATAAATTGATTTTTGCAGCAAAACTTTAAACTAAAACATGCCATATTATTGATCTAATGCATATATAATTTCACAAGGATTCTAAAAAGTCCTCATTTACTATTTTATCATTTTCTACTAATTACTATGAATTTGCAAAGTTGATCATCTAAATCTGTATAAATCAAATAAAAGGAATGTAGATCTTGCATCGGGGACCCTATAGTTTTTACAAATTAAACTCAAACAAACAGATCATTTCATGCACTATTCACCTAAGTCATGGCTTCGCACTTAGACCCTCCCATTTCTTCAAATTCCTCCCCACGGTCCTTCTCTTCATCCACAACAGAGAGCAGAGGGAAAACATGGCTGGCTCGGGTTGGTGAAGCTCACCTGCGGCGAGTGGTGGGCTAGGGGCGTGCGCCCACTCCTAAGGGAGCCCATGTGGCTAGAAAAGGGGCGCAGCTCAGCCATAGTGACCCAAGTCAGCTTGGCCACGATGTTAGGGTGGACAAAGATGGCGGCCGCCGCGTACGGCAGCGCACGACGCTCGAAGGAGAGGCACACCACGTACGCTTGGTGGTGGGGTAGGCAGGACAAGGTCCAAATAAGCAGAGGAGGACTAGAGCAGCGGGAATGGCGATGGCATAGGAGCTTTGGGTGGCCATGGCGGCGACACACCATTCTACATGCATGACAACAATGAGAGCGAGCAGAGGAGCGAGAGGTGGCGAGCGCGAGTGAGGAGGGAGAGAATGGAAAGGGCAGGGGCAGGGCTCGGGCTCGGCATCTCCAAAACAACATGCGACGGCGAGGTGGTGCACATGTAGCGAGCGTGCGAGGCCACGCGACAGCAGCATCCTATGCTCGGTTGGGCCAACCTTGTTCCCAGATTCAAAAATCCAATACCACCCCAAAAATACCCTAACACATCAATCTTCGTCCCTTTTTAACTCTGAATCCGTTTAGTTTTGGCACAAGCGGCAGTAACAAATGTTTAGAGCTACATGAGATCTCCAACTTTGCTTAAAGGACCAAAGTCTAATTCAGCCTGGTGGAGAGATATACATTCCCAAAGGAGGGTACAAGAAAACTAAAATCACGAATTCAGTTAAGTGTCGATTCCCATAACATTGTGCTGTTTTGGAAACTGACTTTGGAGACTCAAACGTGGTACAAACTTGATGACATTTTGTTGTTTTATTCCCAAATGGTACTTCAACTCATATTAAGGTATCCAATTGAGCTACCACATGAATTTGGACGATAAAATGTCACAAAGAAGTTAACTTGCTGCTGCCACTTCAGGGACTTAGAAAAATTTCTGGGAGCCTAAGACAACAGTTGATTCAATCTTCAATCCTCTGTTTGACTTAGTTCTAAGCTGATCTGGCTCTTGATACAAAAACAAAGTTTGTTCTACTCCACTCAAACTTCAACTTTTATTTAAGGTGCAACTCCATGCAGGCAATATAGGTGATTGGTCAATATAGGTCAAAATAGCATCATGGTAAAGCTTAAATTAGAGTTTTTGACCAATTGAGGCATTTTCTTGACCTTTGCTCGACACGAACTCTTTATGACTTTTGTTGTAGAGTTCAATTAGAGTCATTTGGGAAAGGTAGAAAGGTTTGGTTGATGACCTATAATTCCATTCACTTAATAAAGCAATCCAAGAAAGATTATAACTTATCATTTCATGTGACTTCTTGATTCCAAACTTCATAAAACTTTTCCACTGGTCAAGATGGATGCATATTGATGTAATGTACATGAAATAAGCATGTTTAACATTACTCTTGCATAATCTTAACAAGGGTCCATGAGTAAGTAAGGGTGTGTTGTCCAAGTTTAAGTTGTAGCTCACTCTTGTAGATTTGATCTTGACACCTTCAACACTACTTAACATGTCATGTTTGAGCTCAAACCCATTGCTTAACTAGTGGCAAACACTTAGGGTGTTACAACCCTCCCCCCTTACGAGAATCTTGCCCTAAGATTCGGTGTGAAAGACTTTTAAGGGAAGAGAAGCATGGCATCCATTTTCCAACATCAGTGATAGTATTAGGCTACTTAACTTTGGAGTATTAGAGAGGCTAATTTGGTCAAGACACTTTCTAATACTTGCCCTTCGTAGTAAGTGTTGTATAAAGAATTTCCTTCGTTGGCATCTGTGAAGCATTGTTACTTTGGGAGGAATCCAAGACGGCACAATACTTCTTTCTTGAGATACGAAGAGTACTACAAAGCATAAACTAACTACCCATAATATCTATTTCCCTAGTGAATATAGCATGAACCATGTGAACTATGCATTAGGCTACAAGCTTCTGAAAGCTACTCATTACAATGGTTCCATGTTCATTCACAAAGTTTAAAAAGCAGTCCTCTACCAAAGTAGCTTGAGTACAACCTTTCATAAGGAATGAGATCACAGATGGGGTAAACATCCTTTGAGGTTGTGAGAAACCGAGTAACCAATAGATAATATCTATGCTGGTCGTAACCATTCAATCACTCAGATGCCAACCGATGGAAAACTACATAATGTTCTATGGGTGCAGTTCTCTTTCTCTAATGATAACACTGTATTATCTAAGTTTGTTGAGTGAGCGATGAATGTGATAGCTGACTCTGTTGACTCAGCATTTTCGACGATCATTATTTGAGGGAATCCTTGTGTCCAAGCGGCAACAATCATCTAGGCTAAATCTGAGGCAACCTCATGGGTAAAAACACATAGAATGTACCAAGGACAAGTCTGCCATGGAAATCCTTGCTGAAGAAGGATGATAGCAAGGCCTGAAGGTCAACAAAAGTTGCAAGTATACACTGACTGGGAAAATAACATACTACCAAAATCGAGTACTGTTTTCCTTCATGGTGATGTTGCACAATAAGTTGGGTTTACTTGCACTATAGCAAAACTAGCTTTGTTGAACTACATTTGACATTGAAGCTTCCTTTCTAATGTCAATCAATAGCTCATAAGCAAACTCTAAAATATGTTGTTTAACACTTTCTAAATTGTTCTCAACTCGCAAAGGCACAAATTGACTTGTAGAACACCTTGACTACTCAAGCATTATTGATATGAGACAGCAAAAGCAAGCCACAAAGGGGTGCAAGGAGTCTTCTCTAGGGCATCTAAAGTATTACAATCATCACATTGCCAACATGACCTGAACTACAAACACAATCATCCAATATGAAGAATGATAGTAGTCAAACAGGAAAATTATAGATTCTATTCCCCTCGATAATCAGTTCATATCCTACAAACTACTACTCCATTGTGCACACATTTTGATAGTCATTTAGATCCAAGAATCCTTTAACTATTGACCAAAATTCAGCTCAAATGGACATTGTTTGACTATCCAAACAAATCATCTACCAAAACTGCTTTGTTCTAAAATTTTGTGACCAAACTGATAAAACATCTCTCAAATCCAGTGCTTTACTCAACCAATACTCAAGCCAACTTAAGACGTCGAAGTACCTTAAGCGAGGAATGAGCTTGACAAGTTTTGTGGCAATCCAACTAGGTTTGATCCTCTAATCACCAGCTTAAAGATAACGGGTTTAGTGCCATGAAATCTCGATAGATTTCCCGCTCTTCTTTTCTTTTGACTTACACATTGGGAAGTGTGTGTTCGTAGTCTTTAATTCTTTTTATGATAGCGGTAGCTTACTCGCTGAGGATGGAGGCTAGGGTTTCCCTCATATGCTTCCTAGGGAACAACTTCAACCGTTGATTTAGGCACCAGCTCAACGATACACAAGCATTAGACTGGTGGGCTATTTTTATAGGGCACAATGCATACTTCATGTGGAGGGGCAGTCCTACAAGATAAGGGACCATTTCCAACTACCCTTCTGTACTTCCTCCAATAGGGTCTTGAACAAATCCTTTGATAGCACCGGATACATAATGATGCTGACCGAGACTAGGGACATGCTTCTCTCTAGCCCCTTTACTTAGCTGATACAGTATCTTGCACTACCCATATGATCATCCAAGATGGAATTGACTTGATGACACATGGCCTAGAAAAGAAAGCAGTACTAGCATCACTGAAGGGTCGAGATGGCGGACTAGGGGGGGTGAATAGTCTTTTCTAAAACTTAATCGCATCGGCTAACCGATACAAATGCGGAATTAAAACTATCGGTCTAGCCAAGACTATACCCCACTATATGTGTTCACTAGCACCTTGCAAAGATAACAATTATGCAACAAAGGTGTCGGGCTAGTTAGAGCTCTCCTAAACAATTCTAGGAGCACGGTTACACAAACCTATGCCACTAGTATTTTAAGCAACAAGAGAGCTCCTACACATGCTAGTAAGCAAAAGCACAAAGCTAACTAAACTCACTAGCAATGCTCAATAACAAGGCAACCAATGCCTAATTAAAGAGCACAAATACTTAGCTACACAAACTAAGCAATGTGACTAATAAGGTTACTAAAACCAAATTAGCCACGCAAGGGAGCTACTTCTATGCTACACAAGCAAGAAGGTAATTAGCAAGCTACACAAGCTATCTAATTACAAGAGCAACTACACAAGCTTAATATGTATAAAAGTAATTGCAAGCTTGTGTAATGGGGATACAAACCAACTGGAAGAATAAGGTTGACACGATGATTTTTCTCCCGAGGTTCACGTGTTTGCCAACACGCTAGTCCCCGTTGTGTCGATCGCTCACTTGGTGGTTCAACGGCTAATTAGCATCACCTGCTAAGCCCTCACATCGGGCGCCACAAGAACCTACCCCTGAAGTGAGGGTAGCTCAATGACATGCTTTACTAGAGTTGCTCTTTGTGGCTCCCACGGGGCGAGCACAATGCCCCTCACAAGCACTTCTCCGGAGCGCCGCACAAGCTTCTTGCGCGCTTCGACAGAGACCACCACCAAGCCGTCTAGGAGATGGCAATCTCCAAGAGTAACAAGCACTACCGGCTTGCAACTCGATCACCTAGTGCCACTCGATGCAACCTCATGATGCAATCACACTAGAATCGCTCACTCACATAATCGAATGATCACTATCAAGTATATGTGTGATGGAGGGCTCCCAAGCACTCTCAAGCATGGACACAAAGTCCCCCAAGGTGCTCTACACTAGCCATGGCCGAAGGCCACTTCTATTTATAGCCCCAAGGGCTAAACTAGCCGTTACCCCTTCACTGGGCAAAAATCGGGCCGACCAGACGCTCCGGTTGTGTTGACCGAACGCTGAACCTCAGCATTCGGTCGCCCGTAGATGGCCACGTGTCTTGGTTCCAACGGTCACTTGACCTGACCAGACGTAGCAGCTTCAACTGACTGGACGCTGAACCCCCAGCGTCCAGTCATTTCCAGTAAGGTACCGACCTCGACCAGACACGTCCGATCACACTTGATCAGACGCAGCCCAGCGTTTGGTCACACTCCAGCTTCTGCGTCACCGTATGTCAGCCTGACCGGACGCAGCTTGCCAGCGTCTGGTGCTTTCAGACCCATCATCTTGTCAGTTGACCGACACCAGCATCTTCACGATCAACTCGTTTTCACTTCTAACTTCTTCACCCTTGCTCCAATGTGCCAACCACAAGAATTTGCATCCAGCGCAATAGAAAATAGGCATTCCATTTCCCCGAAAGCGCCAAATCCATCTCAACCCTGCAAACACCGCCTCCTTTGTAAATGTGCCAACACCACCAAGTGTACACCACCATGTGTATGTGTGTTAGCATTTTCACAATCATTTCCCAAAGGATGTTAGCCACTCAACTTGCCACGCCACTCGATCCTAGCGATAATGCAAAGTTAGATCACTCGAGTAGCACTAGATGACCAATATGCAAACAAGTTTGCCCCTCTTGATAGTATGACCATCTATCCTAAACCCGATCATAAACTTCTCTATACACCTATGACCGGTGAAATAAAATGCCCTAGGTTATACCTTTGCCTTGCGCATTCCATTCCATCTCCTCCAATGTTGATGCAACACATGCACCAACACGATCAACAATGATATGATCCACTTCATATCATCACATGATCATATTGGTTCATCGATCTTGACTTTACTTGCTCTTCACCGTTGCTATCGTCCATCAGTGCCAAGTCTTGCTCAAGCTTCACTGCCATGCGGTCCATCACTCCAAAGCCTTCGACTTACCCTTCACGCTTGCAACCGGTCCATCAAGCCGAGTCTTGTCTTGATCTTCTCCACCTTGATCACATGACTCAATGTCATGTCTCATGTGCATTTAAGCTCCTTCATCATCACATGTGTGAGCTTTGCAACATCTCCAAGCCATTTTCACCTTCATGGCATATGTTGCTCACACACATGTACCTATGGACTAATCACCTGTGTATCTCACATAAATATAATTAGTCCACCTAGGTTGTCACTCAATTACCAAAACCAAACAAGGACCTTTCAATCACTGACCGGCTTTGCTATTTCTTTGCTTAGCATTGTCCTGTGAGACATAGCCTTTGGAGTTACCAAAGAGTCATTACCTAGATGGAGACTAACTTTCCTATTAGTAACTAAGTAGTTGTCTCTCAACGTATAAAAGCTTCAAAACTTCTTTGTGATGACAACAATTGTAGTTGATGTGTAAACAAACAGTCGCCATGGAAGTCAGTAGAAAAGGGTCATGCTGAAGAAGGTTGATTGATCATCTTGCACCTAAAGATCAAGGCTAAGATAGAAAGCTCATAAGCACCAGGTGACCCATCATAGGACATAATATCTTGGTACATTTATTATCCAATTGATAACTTGTCCAACTTTTAAATATTGTGTAGACTTCTGATTTAACGGGGATGACATAAGTTGCTCACTAGATGACCAACATCATTACAGGGATAGTCAAGTAGAGTCACTTGTCTACCATCTCTTGCAGTCTATTTATGTTCATGTTAGTGACCTATTCTTCAAAGGTTATCCTTTGGATGACTCCAGAAGGAAGTCTTATTGTATGTGGTTCGACGTACAGATCTTCTGCCAAGATAAGGAGAGATAACCAAGGAAGTGCTCACGTGAAAATAACACATCAATGTAGTTTTGCATTGGATCATAACTAGAAACCTTGATACTAGCGTGCACCCAGCAGCACAACCATGTGTCGGCCAGCCACAAGGAGGCCCTAGGTTCCGTCGCGGTACCGTAGTTGATACTCATAACACCATTACTGATCACACACCCAAAGTGAATTTTCAAGTTGCACATATTGGGTCATATGAACAAGCACTATGCAAAGGAGGGATAGCAAGCAAAGGTAGTCACAAGGTTAGGAGTCAACAAACAGGTGATCCGAAGATCAAAACATAGCGCAAGGGAACATAGCTTAATTGCCGAAGACAACTGAGCAGGGGATTCTTGCCTAATTTCCATATACGCCTTGTGTCCACCAAGGGGATTACCAGATAAAGATTAACATGAGATTTGGTCTTTCCAAGCAGCAACATGATATCAAGATTGATAAACATCCAGAGACTAGGAAGGGTTGGAGACAAAACAAATGAGATTCAAGAGACAGAGCCAATGCACTGACTAGGGATTTAGTTGATAAAGCAATGACATGATCTATGAGGAAAAAGGTTCCAAAGTCGGGGTAGATAGCGATTAGCGTTGCACTAGATCATCTGTAGGAGAAGGAGCAATGAAGTCCGACAAGGATTTTTGAGCAAGGTCCTCCCACACAGGAGCGGAACAACCACAACACATGCAAGCATTCAAGGGAACTAAGCTTGGGCTTAAGGTGAAGCAAAGGCATGGATATAGGTCTTTGTAGTACAACGTTCAAGGGCTAGCAACCACGTGTATAGGCTCAGTCTCCTAAGAGAGAACTTAATTGGAGACGACAACCATGAGATTATCAAAACTTGGATGCTATTCTAGTATAGCTCTCTTCAACACTCATATGCTTACCGAGGACAAAAGGGGTGACAGCTATGGCACTACCTAGATAACGAGCATACACACATACATCATGGTCTTAAGCAAGCAATTCAAAACGCTCAATCCAATTAGCTTAAGCAACTATTACTAAGCACAAAGCTTGCATATAACAAGCAGTCACCTACAGCAACACCACTACACATATCATGCAAAACATGGTGGTAAGGACTATTCTCTTTTATTTCCTTTTTACTGAGTAGGTGGATAACTCTTCAAAACAAGTTTTACCTACATTTAGCAATTTAGTTTTCAAAGGGGTGGAGTTTTTGCTAACTATTAACTTGCCATCTATTTCCTTTGGAAGCAAACATACAAGGCAAAGCTAATCACACACTATCTTCAAGCATGACTATTCAAGCGACATGGAACAAGGCATTTTGCCTAGCTCCACACAGGGAAGATAGTAACCTCACATGGATCACAAGTTACTTAGTATTAGAACAAAGTGAGGGAAGCATATTTATGCACAAGCACAATCATGATGCATGACCATCCTATTCATCCTCACAAAATTGCCATCCTAAGGTGGCAATCATGTTCTATGTCGGTGGAATAACACGTACTCTCTTGATATATATAGCTAGCCATCAGCTACATTCAATCTACGCATTCGTGGTTAGCGTACCTACAGAAGGATTTCATTTCAGCCCAACCCCACAATTATATATGTAGAAATAAAAGTCTAGGCTCTAGGTTGCAACCTAAATACTTCCATATATATACCCATATATATACTTTCGTATCAAAGCTACCCGATCATTAAATTTGCTACCCACAATTAAATACGCACCATACACACATGCAAGCATGCAGATACAACCATATCAAAGCTAGTTCTCCCCGACCGCATGCTCACACTTGCGGTCATGCCACTCATCAACTTACCTTCTTACTTAGGCATAGAGGTATAGTGATCCATACATTACCATTCAAGCGAATGGCATCCATATAATAGCACGTCGTATGGACGATAGAATAAAAATTGCAAGAAGTAAACCCCCCATAGTTAGTGTTAGTTTACTTATTGCCACCTAATAGTCCTTAATTGGGCATAAAGGAGGATGTCGCTAGCATAGTGTTGCAAATTAGTTTTGATAAATTTGCCTGTAGCTAAAGTTTTAGTCAAAATAGGCTTTTTAAAACAAAACTTTGTTTTTAAAACTATGTACATGACAATATTATGCTTAATCTTGCTCTGATGCCAGCTGTGATAGAACCGCCCAATTTATATAAGATCAAGTACAGCTATCCCCGCTAACATGTTGACATGCGCATACTTTCATTTATATAAACCCGGTAGTCCGCCGAGTCTCACGAAGGACCTCAGTAAATCAACATCACAACCAAGATCGTATGATTAAGCAAATACATATCACATATACAGAGTTGCTGCGGAATTAATGTTTACAATGAGTTCATAAATAATAATACAAGTTTGGGTTTGAAAGCCGATTAGTGAAAACAACATAGCTTTCAAATGATTACATTAATATAAGTTCCAAATACATTGCTAGCATAAGTGACATCCTCTGATAAAAGCATATAGATGAGAAATCATTATAGAGTCATCGAGCTCACCGGCGGTTAGCCACCATCTTCAGTAGGCCAAGAACTTCACCTATAATATGGTGGGATAAACCCTGAGTACTCGAATGTACTCAGCTAGACTTACCGGTCATAAACCAGAAATAAAGTGACACCAAAGAGTATGCAAGGCTTTATAAGTGGAGGTAGCTTGACAACATTTTGCATAAAAAGCCACTAATTTAGCTATATATTTTATAATTCTATCATCAAGTTAATTATAGCTATTCATCTCTAGATTAGCAACTAACTTGTGCCAAACATGTGGTATATCATTTATTAGCATAACAATAGTAACCATAGCCGGTGTAAGATTTTCATATTCATCAGAACCATAATATTCCATAATCCAATTACTACGATGTTGGAGCTAGCCAAGTTTCTCACTGTCCGGGAAAGACAACGATTCAAATCGATTTCAACCAGCTGGGAATTTATTCCTAACACAAACCTAGGTCTACCAGCCATGGTAGCCTTAGGTCACCTTTAGTACAACTCATGTTTACATTTCGTGGGTTCATCTAGCATCACACAATCAGGTACAACCAGCTGCCAAGACAATCAGGAGTTTCTTGCCCTTAGGCTCATGTATGGCTCCCCGCATATCCTTACTACCATCCAGAGTGCACACTTTTATAGAACAGGGCTCGGCATGAGTTGAGTTACTCGGCTTTGCGGTCGGAACGAGTTATCCGGTCAGCTAAGTGATAGGCATGCGTTCAATCTTGTCAGAAGGGCCAACAATGGTACGGTCCTTAATCAGCACAGACGGAATCACATGAGTCAACCTACACATAGACTCCGCTCGGCCTCCAGTTACATTACCCCATGGTTATGTTCCACGATAGCAAATATAGCCAACCGTGCTTCAGTATCCACCTATATCTCGCAAGTGACAGAAAATCACCCGACTGCTACCGATCTAAGCATGGCTATGCATATATTCGATCCTAGACCTACACAGGGTTAAAGGTATATTGCTGGATAAGAAAATTATATGCATCAAGTGGTTCCAATCAACTCTTATAACCTAATGGATCAAATAAAAAGGACTCAAGTAATATTTGTAAAAACATAGGAGGCTTAGAATGCTCTAGGGCTTGCCTGGGATCCAACACTAGGTTAGTGTTTGTTAGATGACACTAACTTGGCTAGTATCTCCCATCCTAGCACTTGTCCAGTCCTTCCATCTTCAGGATAGGTCCACCATACACCATCTTCGGGTTTGGCTCCAATATCACATCCTTCACATGGTTCATCTAGCGTACCTAGATGAGGTGCAAGTGCATGAATATGAAGAATGGTAATATGAGATGTATCACATAATAGCATTCAAGGCAAACATAAGATCATGCAAGACATAGGCACCTATAGTTATTTAACTAAACATCACACAACCTATTATAGAGGGATAGCAAGCATATTAGGCATGACACACAAGTGAACCTAAGTTCAGATATTGCACACATGCATCGATCAAGAACTATCCAACATGTTTAGCCAAAACAAGAGCATGCTAAAGCAATCACCTAGCACATGTATAGAAATCTAGATAACAGCACAACAGTCACTTGTTTTATCCATAAGTTAAGAATAGATAAGATAAAAATAGACTACTGATAGAGTTCGCCGATCTTTTGGAACAGTAGTATGTATACTATACCACTCCTACTAGCTATGTATGTCAGCATCATTTTTTTCCTTCATTGTGTGGCCGTGACGGCACGCCACGCGTGGACAGGACGAGGACTACCGCTGAAGCCGTCCGGCACTGCCGCAGCGCACTAGGGCTAGGAACATGGGTCCACTTTGCTCTGACTAGCCTAGACCAAGGTCACATGCCTTGCCATGTGCCATGTGCAGCGTGCCGGTGTCAGCGTCACTCATCCCCCATCCACTGCGTGTGTCCAAACCAAATGCGACGGCTGTGGCCAGCCACGCCCTGACTTTTCCTTGAAATGGCTGCCTTCATCGGTCGTTCCGCCACCAGAAACGTGAGGATCCTGTCGCATGCTCGGTGCGGGAACTAGCGGCAGTAGGCCCGCCGGTGGGACACCTCATCATGCCCAGGCGGTTGCTCTTTGTGACGGAATCCACGTTGTCATGGAATAGGCTGTTCTCACTTTTGGCCGAATGGCGCCGGCGGGTGGCGGTCCATGACGCTGCCACACATGCTTAGCACGGCACACCAAGAGAGAGATGCAGCTAATCCCACGGCCTGGCCCAGCATGCTTATATTATCACTAAAACTTAATTTGGAAAGCTTAAGTAAATCACTAAAACTCTTATATTATCACTAAGACATGATTTCATGCTTAACTAGGTCAAACAATGAAATCTTTTAAATCTGCACAGAGCATAGACCAAACATGATAGATCATTTGTCAAATTCATAACTCCTAAACTATTAGGCCTATGGTCATGCAATTTGAACACAAGCAAGATTATGAAATGAACTACAACTTTGGTATTCACTACAATCACAGAAAACATCATTTACACTATGAAAATACTTGCACAAGCAAAACTGCACATGCAGCCCAAACAGCAGTGGTACAGTAAACTGATAGGAACTTTAGAGAAGCATAACTGGAGTTCTAGACCTCCAATAAACATGAATCATAACTTTTTGAAAATCTCGTGAAGTTACCTACAACTTTCTTATTCTCATCTTAAGATTATTCTATAGATAACAAGGTCAATTAATCCAATGAATACATCTCGGTCCAAAACATGGACAGAATCAGACATGACACTTTAAACAGCTATAACTAGAGTTCTACATGTCCAATAAATGTGGTTCTACACTTTTTAGAAATCTTAGAAATTCTAAACAACTTTGTTATAAACACCTATAGCTAATTCTACTATTAAAAAGGCCCCACAGTACCAACAAGGCAACCATGTCTGGGTTTGGGAAGAAACAACCACATAAATTTAAGCAACTATAACTAAAAATCTACTTAACCAAAAATTATGCTTTTTAGCTTTTTGAAAAGCTTAAGATAATTACTAAAACTCATTTATTGTCATAAAGGCGTGATTCATAAGTTAACTAAGCCAATTAATACAAACATGCATGCCTATTCAGAATAGGAGTAAAGCAACATAGGGCATTTGTTATTTTTATAGATCTTAAACTATAAAGCCTAAACCCTAAACATTTTACCACAGCATACACATGTCATCATTAGCCTTCCATAAAAATTTCATATTTATTTGAGCAGAACAACTATAGTATGAAAAAGACAAGACATAACTAGTATTAAAAACCTAACTGCATAAATTGATTTTACAGCAAAAACTTTAAACTAAAACATGCCATATTATAGATCTAATGCATGGATAATTTCACATAGATTCCAAAAAGTCCTCATTTACTATTTTACGATTTTTCTACCAATTACTACGAATTTGCAAAGTTGATTATCCAAATCTACATAAACCAAAGAAAAGGAATATACATCTTCCATCGGGGAACCTGTAGTTTCCACAAATTAAACTCAAACAAATAGATCCTTTTAGGCACTATTCACCTAAGTCACAGCTTCACACTTAGACCCTACCACTTCTTCAAATTCTTCCCTGTGGTCCTTCTCTTCATACACAACAGAGAGCAGGGGGAAAACATGGCTGGCTCGGGTTGGTGAAGCTCGCCGGCGGTGAGTGGCGAGGTTGGGGGCGTGCGCCCACTTGTGGGGGAGCCCACGCAGCTGGCCAAAGGACATAGCTTGGCCACAGTGACCCAGGTCATCTTGGCCACGACATTAGGGCAGATGAAGACGGCGGCCGCCACATACGACAGCGCACGACGCTCGAAGGAGAGGCACACCACATGCGCTTGGTGGTGGTGTTGGTAGGACGAGGTCCGAGCAGGCGGAGGAGGATCGGAGCGGTGGGAACGGTGGCAGCGTTGGAGCTTTGGGCGGTCATGGCAGAATCACACCGTTCTACGTGCACGACGATGACAAGAGCGAGCAGAGGAGCGAGAGGTCGCGAGCACAAGTGGGGAGAGAATGGAGAGGGCAGGGGGCAGGGTTCAGGCTTAGCCTCTCCAAAACGAGACGCTATGGGCGAGGAGGCGCACATCCAGCGAGCGCGCGAAGCCACACGACAACAGCATCCTATGCTCGATCAGGCCGACCTCGTTCCTAGATTAAAAAAATCCAATACCACCCCGAAGATACATTAACACATCAATCTTCATCCCTTGTTAACTCCGAATCCGTTCTGTTAAGTGCTAATTCCCATAACATTGTGCTGTTTTCGAAACTAACTTTGGAGACTCAAATGTGGTCCAAACTTGATGACACTTATTTTGTTGTTTTCTACCCAAATGGCACTTCAACTCATATTAAGGTATCCAATTGAGCTACCACATGAATTTGGACGATAAAATGTCGCAAAGAAGTTAACTTGCTGCTGCCACTTTAGGGACTTAGAAAAATTTTTCAGAGCCTAAGACAGCAACTGATTCAATCTTCAATCCTCTGTTTGACTTAGTTCTAAGCTGATCAGGCTCTTGATCCAAAAACAAAGTTTGTTCTACTCCACTCAAGCTTCAACTTTTATTTAAGGTGCAACTCCATGCAAGCACTATAAGTGATTGGTCAACACAGGTCAAAATAGCATCACAGTAAAGCTTAAATTAGAGTTTTTGACCAATTGAGGCATGTTCTTGACCTTTGCTCGGCATGAACTCTTCATGCCTTTTGTTGTAGAGTTCAATTAGAGTCATTTGGTAAAGGTAGCAAGGTTTGGTTGATGACCTATAATTCCATTCACTTAATAAAGCAATCCAAGAAAGATTATAACTTATCATTTGATGTGACTTCTTGATTTCAAACATCATGAAACTTTTCCACCAGAGACTTGGGATCCTCTCCCTCTCTCTCCTATTTATATCCCCTACTACAAACCAAGTGCTGGTAACATGAGCAGCAGTGAACTAGACATAGGGACATTTTGCTTGAACCAATATAAACCCTTGTGTCCTCCAAGAACACCATCGGGGTTAGATGCGCAAATACAAATTTACTCATCGGTGGTCCGAAAACACCGACACAAAGACTAACTAAAGAGCCTCACTAACCAAACTACTCAACAAAGAAGCTAGCTCTCAAAACTAATTATACTAAAGAGCTTAGCTACACTAGAAAGTAAATACACAAGAAAGTTAGAGTAGTTATACCGCCGTGGCAAGAGATCAATCAATCAATCACAAAGAATACCAATGATCTTCTTGGAGACAAGATGACACAATGATTTTTCTTCGAGGCTCACTTGCTTGCCGGCAAGCTAGTCCCTATTGTGGCAATTCACCCACTTGGAGGTTCACATGCTAATAGGCATCACATGCCTAACCCACAATCGGGTGCCGCACAACCAACACAAGATGGGGATCACATAAGCCATGCACAATTCACTAGAGTTGCCTTTGGCGCTCCGCCAGGGAAGGCATAAGAACACCTCACAAATCACTAGGAGGTGACCAAGAACAATCAACAACTCTTGCCATAACTCCTCCTCTGCACCAAGCCATCTAGGCATCAGCAAATGCCAAGAGTAACAAGAAAACCGCAACAAATCGATCCCTAAGTGCCACTAGATGCAATCACTCAAGCAAATACACTTGGAATCACTCAATCTCACTTTGATTTGCACTATCAAGCAAGGAGATGAATGGGAGGGTGTTTGCTCAGCTCATAGGATGTTAGCACATGTAAGAATGACCAAGAGAGCGAGCCAAACACGCTAAAGCTCTATTTATAGAGCCCCTAAAAAGTTATAGCCGTTATGCCCGTGAGGAGGTCTAGACCTAGGGTCCAGACCTAGGTTCCAGACCATCTACAGTGAAGGTTCGGACCCCTAGATCATGCCACATGTCCTTTTGTTCAAGCACGCCCGTTAGATCCCAATGGTCACTATTTACCATGCCTGTCTTTGTGGAACCAGACTCTACTTTCAGACCGAGGTCCGAACCCTAACAGAGAGGTTCTAGAGAGGAGAAATTGATCCAGACTTGGTCGAGACTCAACTTCCTGACCAACTCCACGGTATGACCTCCCCTGCGCCACTCATGATTCGCCACATCGCCCTTTCCTCTTATGCCCGCGTAGTCAAACCTGTGGGCTCCTAGGGTCCGACGCCGTCACCTGCTTGGGTCCAGAGATCACGCTCGTGCTTGCCTACCTCCACGTAGAAACCAGACTTTAGTTACATGGTCTGAGGACCAGTCATGCCGTGGTCCAGAGAAGAGCGCCTGCGCGTCTTGTCCGCTATGCCCACCTAGCCAGACTCCGCCGCCTAGGTCCAGAAGCCCCAACCCTGTGGGTCCAAGGGCACAAGGCTAGGCACCTGATGCCACACTCATCTCTCTCTATCATAGCCCAGCGCCGCTGGCTTGGACCTACGCGCCTCCCAGTTTGAGGCCACCTCGCTAGATCCTACGCTCGACCACCGTGATCCCATGCTGCCATGAGGCCCTCCGTCGGTGTGCCACGCATAGCCAAGCAGAAGCCACAGACTCTGCTCCCCCATCTTGGAAACCACACGAGCCAGGTTAGCCCACGAGGCCGAGCGCTCGCGCCACGCTAGGATGAGGAGTTGGACCCACCAACTCTATTGGACCTACTAGGGAAGGAATATGACCCATGCACCCACCAACGTATCCAAGGTCCAAGGCCACTGCATTTGATGCCTCTAGTGATGCCCTTGCAGCGTTGAAGGGCTGACTGGACCCGTGACCCTCGGTCTGACTCCCCAGGGTCCGGCGCCCCTTCTCCTTTCTCTTTTTCTTAATCTATTTACTCAACTACGCCACCCTTGATTCCAAATTGCCAACAACAAAGTGTCTCACCATAGTGCACGTGTGTTAGCATTTTTCCAAATATTTTTCAAGGGTTAAAAAGTTACCTCACAAGGTCCTATTGCATATGCATGAATCACTTCACCTAGTGGCATTTGACAACCATTTTAACCAAGATTCTCCGCTCTAGATAGTACGGCTATCTATCCTAAACCTACTCGCACCCACTTGATGTCTTGAGTGGCAAAACAAAATGGCCCTATCAAATATACCTTTGCCTTAAGCCCATTTTGTTTTTCTCTTTCTTCTTTTCCAAGTCCAAATCTTGATCATCATCATCACATGTCCATCACCATGGAATTCATCTTGCTCCACCACTTGGATTTGACCATCCTATCTAGTCACACACTTAGATACAAGGATTAGTCCAAATAGGTTTCCTCAATTATCCAAAACCAAACTAGGGCTTTTAATCTATCCCTTTTTAGTAATTGATGACAACCTCCACAACGATATGAATTAAAATCAATTTGAAATCCATGTTGCTTGCCCACACATATTTACCATGTGAAAAGAATTTTGACAAGTTTCATGAACCCAAATTGTTAGCATTAGCTCCCCCTAGATATGTGCTAAGAGTTTGGATTGAAAGCTTGCACACATGCATAGATAGAAAATGTGGGAAAGCAATGTCTACCAAATGATGCTAAGGTATAAGAGATGGACCTTTGAAGCGTGATATCAATCAGAGTGCACCAATTTACCATCCTTAACACCATTGTTAGTTAGATGCCACTTGCAAAACCCAAACACTAGATACCTCGTGAGATCAATATTAGAAGCAAGACTTGTAACACCCCAAAATTTACATATTTTGAAAATAGGATTAAAATAATTTATTTATGAATTTTTGCTTATAAAAACCTAGGAAAATAAATGTTTTCATTAAATTAAAATTCATCATAAGGTTTAGCAACATGGATGTGCATACATGCTGATGCATTTGATTTATTTGGTTGAGTGGGTTTGATTCAAATTGAAAACAATCAAAATGCTTTTGGAAAAAAATAGAAATGGCTTTGAAGTAAAAGAGAATTTGAAAATAAAAAAATTTAAAAGGTTGTAAAGTTTATTTTTTGAGAGCTTACCAAAGTTTCTCACTTTTAGTTAAGTTGAAAATGTATATTTGGAAACATATTCGAATTTGATTTGGTTTACATTTGAATTTGGGTTTTAAAACAAATTAGAAAAGGATTTGGAAAAAAATAAAACCCCTCTCTCCCTTTCGGCCTGCATGGCCCAGTTTGTTTCTTCCCGCCAGCCTGTTCTCCTCCCAACGGCCCATCTTCTTCCCCCTCTTTTTCCCTTCTCCACTGTAGGCCAATCCGCGCGGCCCATCCTACTTTTTCCCGCTCACGGCCCATCCCGCGTGGCTCACTTCCCTCGCGGCCTTGCTTTCCAGCGTTGGCCCGCTCTTTCTCCCGTGGCCCAGCAGCAAGACAGCGCAGCTCAGTAGTCCAGCCCAGCCTCATGCCTCGGCCCAGTTTGGTAGCCCAGCTCCACTTTGCTGAAGGCCACAACCGTAGCCCAACTCAGCAGCAGGCCACGCCCTCTCTCCCTCACTGACCGCCCGGCCCCTCTTTCTCTTGTCACCGACCGGTGGGACTCTGCCGTCAGAAGTATCTCCCATGTCTAGCCGTGAACTGCCTAGACTCCACCGCCGTTCATGTCCACGCTGCTCCTACCCCGCATTGTTGCCTTGCGCCGCAAGTCCCTCCATTCCTTAAATAGCGGATGCCCGCACCCATGCCTTCCCAATCTAAGCTCCAACGCTACAACTGTCTCGCCGAGCGCCTGCAGCCACACTGCCACCTAGCGCCATCATCCACCATCAACTCACCAAGCCACATGCCATCTCCTCTTGCTCTACGCTGCCAAAATTCCCCTAGGTGCGTTCGCCATCTCCTCCTCTCTCCTCCCGTGCCTTCTTCGTCGAAAATTGTGGCCCTAAGGCCGTTTTCGAGTTTCGCCATCGAGTTCCTCAACGTTGGCAATGGCGCCCTGTCTTCTTTCCCTATTCTAGCGGCCAGCTCTCCCCCTCTTCGCTCTCAGCCGTTCAATTCAAGATCAAGAGTCAGGATTAGATCATACCCGTTCACTGGCGTTTTTGCAAAAAGGCCATTACAACTAATTGAGTCTCAACTCGCCGTCCATGGTTTTTTTAAAGAGCCCCTCCACTTTTCTTTTTTCAAACCCACGGTCCAAAGTGTATTTTTAGGATGCGTTTTCTTCTTTGGAAAGCGTAGTTTCTTTGGTTTAGATCCAAAATACGTTTTCACTTATTTACAGATTTGCCACTGATTTTGTTTTAGCCATAACTTCTCTGTTTTAACTCCGATTTGACCCGTTCAACTTGCATTAGGTTTGTAATTTCATAATCTACATGTTTATAGTATGTTAAGTATGTTTTCAACTTTTAAAATTCGAGGTTAGATTTAATATATTATTTTAATAAAAGGAAATCTTGTTTAAATCCCATCTTCTATGTTTTAACTCTGTTTTAGTCCATTCAAGTTGCGTTAGATTCATAGCGACGAGATCTACGCGTTAGTAACGGTGGTTACCATGTTGCTATTTCTAGAATTTCATGGTTTAAATTCTAATTTGAATAATAATTATGCAACTGGGTTTTATAAATAAAATATGATTTCTGTGACTTTAGTTTATAATTCAAGTCTAAATTTGACTTAAATTATATTATCTATAAAATATCTTATATATGTTTTTATATAATTAAAACACATAAAGCTAATAGTTTTATATTTTCTTTTATGAGTAAATCTCTCAGCAGTTGTATCTTTTTAACTGTAGCTCCGATTAGCGTGCCTCTCATGTCTGTGTGTTCGTAGCGATGCGTAGAATCGTATTTCAAACCCTTTCACTTATTTTTCTATGATTGGTGTATTATTCTAATTTAGTTCTATTGTTTGCTTTGTGTATGATTATATGGATGCTTGTGTGGTGCTTTATGATTTTGTCCTATCGGTGAGATATACATGGTGATCATGAAGAAGAAGAAGAACGTTGAAGATTAAAGCTTACCGAAGGATCGGTGTTTAAGGCAAGTATAGCATGGGACCATCCTTGTTACCTATTCACCTTTAATCACTTAAATTCATATTACATGTGTCTACCTTGTTGCCAATAAGGATATCCTAGATATTTGATATCTTTTGCCTTGATACCTATGGGGTATTGCATTGGGTAGTATGATGCTAGTGCTCAACTACAACCATGATCTTGTAACTTTGACTAATGGTATATGCAATAAACACTAAAAGATATTTTTAGCAACATGGAATAAGGGGGCTAGAGCATTGGGCTATTTTTATGGCACTCTAGATTTCTCTCCCTAAGGACTTATCTGTAAGTGATCATCCAGGACTTATAATACAACTATGAGGGCTATATGGATCTGGCTTTAGCTCAGTATGAGGACTTTTTCTAGCTTGTTAGTGGTTACCTTTATTGGCATAAGAATGGCTTACAGAATCAGGTATAGTGCGGCCTCTGTCCCCTTATGTATAGGCTGTGTGTCATTGTGCCATTAGGAAGGGGGGGCTCTACATCTGTTTGCCGAGTGAATCTAATGGCCCTAACTTGTTAGACAAACCTTTGAAAGGCTTCATAGTGAACCCTACCAATCTTCCTTGGAAGTGGGTCAAGAGATTAGCTACCTCGGGCGAAAGGGTAAATCACGACTCATAGTGCACTGCGACGCGGCGAGCGGCAGCACTGAGCATCTACGCTGGCCACCTGGGAACTACGCGAGCCCACCTAACGTGTTGATCACCATCTTTGACCTGAGTGACTATGCTAAGCAATGGTGTGGGGTGGCGGGACGCACTGGAGTAAGCTGCACTAATGCGTGACCATCCGCGATGGTGGCATAGCTGGCCCAACGATCTGGAGCACCTAAGAACCTAACTAGCTAGTGAGGGAGCATCAGTAGACTATCGTTGACCTAGCCAAGGTGATGGTTGGAGAAGAGGGTGATAAAGAAGGGCTGGCCATGTGCGGGCGAGCCATGCGGTGGCTCACCGTGGCAGCATGGTCACATCAGCAACAACCATGAAGCGGTAGTGGTTCGGCTAAGGCACGTAGGGTGAATATGGAGTCAAGGCTAGGCTAGTGGTGCAGGTGAATTGGTTTGGGATGGGCCGTAGGAGGGCTACCCACATCCATGGTCGAACGTGACCTTATCGGCATGGTGGCGGTAAAAACTCCAAATTGGAGCTTGGACGTGCTCGCTTCAAGGCTAGGTGGGGGTCGAGGGTCAGGTGGTTTAATGGAGAATCTAGGGACATGATGAATCGAGCGATGGTGACAAAACCATGCCAAATTAAGTGAGTGGGGTCGGCCGGTCATGGTGGTAGAGAGGGAGGGGCAGGTCTAGCTTGGCTCATCCTTGCCTTGGAGGCAAGCGTCCGGACGGACCCGAGGTGGCGTCTGTGCACCCGCTACACAACAATGCGGCCAGACCACGTGCACGCATATGGAGGCAGGTGGGGGCACGACATGCATGTCCTTAGCGCTATTATGGCAAGGCAACGACATGAGGTAGCCAAGACAGCCCACATTCGTGTAAGGACAAGGCGAGCAACAGCGTAGCACAGCATCATAGTGGCATCGATAGCGACAACATGAGGCAGGGAAGCAATGCGGACGCAATGGCAAGGTGATGGCATCAGCAGTGGCTTCATTGCGGCATGGGGTAGGGCAGGCGGCAGCAACAGCGACTCTGCGTGTCGGGCTAGCGGCAGCAGCAGCGGCTCCACGCGGCCGGGCCACAGCTAGGCCAGAGGTAGGCATGGCCAGTTACGCACGGCAATGCACGTGCGCATAGGACAACCAGCATGGCAATGCCGAATGCCTGAGCATGGTGACCACACCCACGTGGCCAACTAGCCCGAAACCATGTCATGCATAAATTTTAAAGCGCCTATAAAAACTAAACGGTTGCTTCTAGACCTAAACCATCTTCATCATACTCAAGATGGCATATGAGACTACCAAATCTAGCTATAACACTACACCACCCCTTAACCCAATCTCTCAAAATAAATTGCTAAACATAGCAATGTCTAGCTGTTGACAAACTTGGAAAATTTTCTAAGTTTTGAGCTGAACTTGATTTCAGTTTGCAACTTCAAGGCTAGTAGAAATATCAGTTAGTAATATCATTTTTCAACAGCAAGTATTTCACTATCATCTACTAAGTTTGTACTTCAAACTTTATTTAAGTATCACACACTTGTTCTATAGTATTTTTGCTTAATAAAAATTGGTTTTCAACCCTACTTGATTTACATGAGCTATTGAATCAACTTTCATTTATCATTTTTTATTGATCATTTTAAGTTACAAGAAATTTATCTACACATTCTATCACATGCATTAACACATAAACATGATGCTCATGACAAGTTTTAGTAAATGATTTAGGGTGTAACACCGAGGTTGTTACAATCCTTCATCTTAAAACTAGCAAACTTTCCTTTGAGAATGTATGCCTTGGCCCGGCCCCTTTTACCGCTTGAGTGCCCCCAAATGATTCTTCCAACTTCTTCCATGCATCATGAGCTATCTCTAAATTCTTGATTTGCTCAAATGTCTTCTCATCAATAGCATCATGAATGGCACTAAGAGCAATGTCATTGTTTTGGAGCAATATTTCTTCGGCCGCGGTGGGATTCTTTGGATCGGCTACCTCAAATTTGGTCTCCACCACCTTCCACACCTTTCTATTGATTGACTTGATATAGGTGGTCATCTTTGCCTTCCAATATGGATAATTTGTGCCATCAAATTGGGGTGGCTTCTTAGTGTGGGGGTATGACCCCCGGTATCCAAGGGTCTCACTTGGGCTGAGCCACTAGGGGGGGTCTAGCCCATAAGACTACACCATGCAGAGCATGACATGGGTCGGTGTGCCTCGCAAGACTGCCTGAAACATCCTTGATGACGAAGGAAGATATGATCAGATATGCTAGATATTGTATTCCTTGTAAACACATATCTTGTAACCGATCAGGATAGATTCAAAAGACCTGTAACCCTACCCCTTGCTATATAAGGCAGGTAGGGACCCCCTCGATTTGATCCTCATCTCATAATACAATCCACCAAAGACACATGACATAGGGTATTACATCAAACTGACAGCCTAAACCTGCCTAATCGTTGTCTCTTGTGTTCTGTGTCACCATCTAGTTCCTATCATGTGTGTGATAGAACCGCCCAATTTATACAAGATCAAATACGACTATCCCCGCTAACATGTTGACACGCGCATACTTTCACTTATATAAACCTGGTAGTCCGATGAGTGTCACGAAGGACCTTGATAAATCAACATCACAACCAAGATCGCATGATTAAGCAAATACACATCACATACACGGAGTTGCAGCGGAATAATATTACAACTGAGTTCACAAATAATGGTACAAGTTTGGGTTTCAAAACCGATTGGTAAAAACAACATAACTTTCGAATGATTACACTAGTATAAGTTCCAAACATATTGCTAGCATAAATGACATCCTCTGATAAAAGCATATAGATGAGAAATAAATATAGAGACGCCGAGCCCACCTGCAGTTAACCACTCTCTTCAATAGGCTAAGAACTTCACCTCTAACATGGTGGGATAAACCCTGAGTACTCGAATGTACTCAGCTAGACTTACCCGATAGGAGAGAAATAGAAAGACTCTCAAGGATATGCAAGGCTTATTTAGTGGAGCTGGTTGGATAGCATAGCTTTGCAAAAAGTGCATTACTATCATGAGTCCTTACTTTCAATCTTTTAGTCAAGTTTTAGCATCAACTTTAGTGAAGCTTATCATGACTAAATTTGTAGCTATTCTAAAGCAATCACTTGATCAATAAACATCACAATAGTAACCATATCTGGTTTATCATATAATCATCATAACCATCATGTTCCATCAAGTATTTCTATGATGAAGGGGCTCTACCAAGTTTCTTACTATCTGAGAGAGACGGTGATTCAAATCAATTGCAACCAGCTGGGTAGTATTCCTAACACAAACCAACACTTCCCCCATCGGGGTCGCATCAGATCACCTTTGGTACAACTCAGGTACACATTTCATGGGTTCGATCAACGCCGCACCCTTAGGGACACTACCGGATGCCAGGTCGATCAGGACTATAACTTGCCCTTGGCCTCACACCGGCTCCCTACACATCCTTACTACCTTTAGTGTGCGCACTATGACAAACGAGGCCTGGCCTGAGTTGAGCTACTCGGCTTCACGGTCGGAACAAGTTATCCGGCCAGCTAAGTGAGAGGTATGCATTCAAAATGACAAGAGGGCCTCAAACGATGCAGTCCTTAACTAACACAGATGGAATCACTATAAGTCACAACACCACCAACATATAAGATTCCGCCTAGTCTTCATTTACATGACTTCACATGGTTCTTTTCCACGATAGCAAATATAGCCAACCATGACGAGATATTCACCTGTATCTCATAGGTGACAGGAAATCATCCGACTTCTACTAACTAAGCATGGCTAAGCATGGATCGACCTATGCATCTAGTAAGGGTACATGTATTTATATATAGTGGACAAGGTAGGAAATATGCACCAACGGTTTCTTCCAACTCCTATCACCTAATGCATCATACCAAAATTATACTCATGTGCATTTATAAAAGAGAGGGTAGGAGACTTAGAATGCTCCAGGGCTTGCCTAGGATCCAACACTAGGTTAGTGTTTGTTAGATGACACTCGCTTGGCAAGCATCTCCCATCTTGGCACTTGCTTAGTCCTTCCGTTTGGATGGATTCACCAAACTCCATCTTCGGGTTCGGCTCCAACATCACATCCTTCATGTGGTGCATCTAGCGTACCTAGATAAGATACAACAATGCAAGTGCATGAATGTGAAGAATGGCAATATAAGATGCCTCACATAAAAGTATTCAAGATGAGCACAAGGTTACACTAAACATATATAAGCACTCCACATTACTTAATTAAACATCACACAACCTATCATTCTAGGATAGCAAGGAAGGCAGGACCAATCATGACACAAGTTTCATAAGGTTTTAGGTATATTAACTTAACACCATCAAAGGCATGAGCCACACTTAGCAACACACGAAGCAAAGCAAGGTGAAGCAAACAATTTTAGGTACAAACACAGATTCTAAACAGCAGGACCATAGTCACTTGATTTAACCATACCTAGAGCTCTAGGCATGCAAACCATATGATCCTAGACTTTATGGAAATCTTATGAAATTGTCTATGACTTTGTTATTCATTCCAAAAGCTAATTCACTGGTTAACATGATAAAAAAATGCCAATATTTCAGGTCTGCACACACAAGGATAGAAAACTGATAGTAACTTTAGAGATGCATAACTGGAGTTCTAGACATTCAGCAAATATGATTCTTAACTTTATAGAAATCTTATTAATTTATCTATAACTTTATCATTATCATTTTAAGATGATTTTACAACTAACAAGGTCAAACAACACCAAGAAGGCATCTCTGTAAAGACTT
This sequence comes from Miscanthus floridulus, assembly GCF_019320115.1. Taxonomy (NCBI): domain Eukaryota; kingdom Viridiplantae; phylum Streptophyta; class Magnoliopsida; order Poales; family Poaceae; genus Miscanthus; species Miscanthus floridulus. The sequence goes on from NC_089587.1 coordinate 124,048,483, forward strand.
GGGACAGAATCTGCCATTGCACTTTGGACAGCTATAACTTGAGTTCAAGACCACTAAAAAGGTAGTTCTTAGATGTTTTGGAAATATTAACAAAATAACTACAACTCTTCTATTATCACAAATACATGATTCAAAGCTTATCTAAGCCAAACAACGCAATCTTTGAGATCTGCACAGATCTCATGCAAAACCGGATATGGGACTTGTAAAATCTATAAATCTAAGATTTGTTGCCCTAAAGTTATGAAACTTTAGGATAAGGAAGGTAATGGAGTTATCTACAACTTTTGTATTCACCACATCCACAGAAAATATCATTATCACCACGAAATTAATTGCTTAACCAAAACTATACATGCACCCCAAACAGCAGTGGCATACTGCATTCATCTATCATTTAGTTGTTATAAACTAACATATTCATGACATATATGCTACCCTAAACATCTTGGAATCATATTCAAACAATCATAGCATGTAGGAATAGCTACTAGAAGCATCACATGACAATAAATACATGTATATGCTCACAACATTCATCCTCTATTTTAATAATGCAACATATGTATTATTTTTAGTACTATATGAGATCAACTAGTTTGGGGCTGAAACTTTTATGAGTGGTAGATGTTATCAGAACATGGCTATTGCACAAATTTCATATGCTCAGGTTTTATAATTTAATTGCTATGAAAAAGATAAATCTTAATTATTAATAAACATGTGAGAACAAGATAAATCTAAAGATCATTATTTTCTATAAACATATAGCAATATTAGGGTTTCTCAGGCCACATTATCACCATGCAAGGGCAAAGGAACCATATTTCACATTTTTGCATATATAAATTATTTATAAGCCATTTAAAACCATTTATCAAGCATTAAAATAGTTAAATCAATAACTCAATAATATTGCATCCAATGACCATGAAAGTTTTATCATAGCACACACATAGCATCAGTAGCCTACCATAAAAATTTCAGACTAATTGGAGCACCACAACTTTTGATATGAATTTATTCCTAGAAAACCCTAATTAACATAGATAAATAAAAACAACAAAAATCTTCTACTAACACATATCATATTATGACTCTACTATGTATATTTACTCACAATGATTCCAAAACATCTTCATTTGCTAGTTTATGAATTTTCTATGATTTACTACGAATTTCCAAAATTTTAACCAATTAAGAGCAATAATTTGAAAAAGAAAAGGAAAAACATTTTTACAAAGTGAACACTGCACTTTCCTCTATATAATAAAACCCATATATGTAAACTGATGTCTCTGGGCATTTCGCATCTAGAACCAAGAAAGAATTTCTATTTCGATTTTCACTCCCTCTCTTCTTCAACTCGACGCAGAAATAGAGCAGGACGATAGGGGAGGGCCGGCTCTAGCGGGGCAATGGCCAGGCGATGGCTTGGGACATGGCCGCATGGTACTAGAGTGGCCGGAGGAGAGGTGTGACATGGCTGGAGGAGGGACCAGTGAGGAGGACGGCTCTGCTCGGTCTCATGGAGGACGAACGGAGGAGACAGAGAGGGACGGAGCGAGAGAGCGAGGGAGAATGTGAGAGAGGAAGAGCGAGGCAGCGAGCGAGAGGAGGGAGGGCGCTCAGCCTTTCCCTTTTACTCGAGCAGTGGGGAGAGGTGGCGCACATGCGAGGCATGAGGGAGCCACGTGGCCTACGGCGCTAGCGCGTGGTCGGATGACGACGCTACTTCCTACCAATCCAAACAGTTAAGGGATCAACTGAAACCACCAACTTCCCCATCCTCTATCTCTCAATCTGGTTGTCCTAGTGTAACACCTTAGGTGTTAGCCTTGCATAAATTTGACTTGCATTGCATGAGCATGAGCATCGAGCATTGATATTTGAGCTCTTACATTTGAAACATGTGATTGAAACATATGCAACATGCTTGTTATTTTATGTTTCTTTGTATATATGCATATGATCATGAGTGAATACATGTAAATGGTTGATGTGAGTCACTAAAACATCATAGCTATACTTAGGATGACTAGTGAAACAATGTTCATGAAGATCACTTAGCATGATCAAGTACTTAAGTGATGCTATGGGTGTTGACCTGGAGAGCTTTATGTATAACCAATGTATGAAATGATTGTGTGACCTTACAAATAGCTTAAACATGTTTAGAATGTCATTATGAACAACTTTGGTATCCATGGCTAGGGCTAAATTGCTCACTAAGTCATAGTTCATGTATAAGTCATCTTTTGAATGTAATGGGTTTGACTAAGTTTGAAATACATGATAGAGACCTTGCATGGATGTGGTCACTAAAGCAAAGTTGTAATATTTGATGAGAGGAACAACTTTTATTTTTGGGTCATAGACTAGTTTAGCTCCTAACATGCTTGAATTAGGCTCACAAAATTCCACAATGCACTGTTTCCAGCACTTAGAGAAATTTTCTAAGTCATGTTAACTGACAGTGCTGACAAGCTCACATTGGTGATGATATTACTCGGTATTGGTTGAGAATTAGCACATGATTCTTTAAGAGTAATTGTAGCTGGTACATAGAGCTACAACTTTGATTTAGCTTGTGCGCGCTAATGCTCCACGGATTAGGAGATAGAGCTTCGTCAAATCTCGCTGTCAGGCTCGGGTTTAGGCCCTGATCGACACCGCGCCATGCTCTGTCATGGCCGACCATGGATAGAGCATGGCCACCATGTGGCCACTATTGGCCGATGCCTAGCCTCGATGCCGCGCACTGGCAGCCCTTATCTACACCGCACTGCGCTCCATTTCCACTCACTCCCCAGTGCTAGCCTTGCCTCTCGCCATGGTACCAAGCCACGCTGTCGAGCACAGCACCACCTCTGCTGTTGCCTCACGTGCGCTCCACCGCACCGCCATCACCTCCGTCTTGCCCATAGCTACGCCATGTCCACCTCCACCGCCTCGACATATTTGCTGCATCAAAAGAGCTTCGGTGAGGGCATATTTGCCTTTTCCCTCTCGCCGAAAATCTCGGCCGCCATGGCTGCCTCCATGGTGAACTCGCCACCGCTTGGCTCACGCGCGCATTTCTTCCGGTTATTGGTGTTAGGGCTTGGTTAGGATGGGTGTTAGCTCATGTTATGGTGTTACCACCATTAGTGATCTCGTCGGCGTGGAACATGGCAACCCGTGCCGCCGCACTCTCACCTCCACGCCACCACGCCGTGGCTGGAGCTTGTCAGAGCCTTTCGTCAGGCTTATGAAGTAGAAATAGATTCACTATGTCACCATGGATCTCGTGCACTCCTCGGCTGGCTTCACCATAGCCCGTGATGGCTAGCGCACCATTGAGCAGCACCGCCGTGCTGCCATGGCCGACGATGAGCACACTCCGCCGCACCTTTACTACCACCACCTAGGTCATTAGACGCACATTGCTATGTAGAACACATCGGTCCACTTGTCTTCGTCGGAGGACTCGTCGGCGACAAACTCTGGCCACGTAGCATTAAGCAGCGCCGCTGCCTTGTTTTGTCTCACTGGCCAGTGGGGCCAACTGACCAGCGAGTCCCGCCAGTCAGTGACTGTAGAGTTGTAGGATAGCTAAATTAATTCTAGATTTCATGCTGTTTTGTAAAATTTATATCTAGAGTTTGGAAGATACAAATTTGGTGGTTCAAATTTTGTTAAGATCTTGGTGAAGTGTAGTATTTAGAAAAAATATAATACTAACACTTGTAGTAGAGTTTCTAGAAGAATTTAAATGAAACTTGAAATGTGTTTTTAAATGTATGTAAACTTGTTTATTTTATATCTAGAGTTCCTATGCTCCAAAAATTATGAAATTTATATGGTGAGCTTTTCTTGATAAGTATAAGCTCTGGTAAACATTTGAGGGTCAGTGCATAAATAGATTTTTAGTTATAGATTTTTCCTTTTATAAACAGGTGATCCTTGTGTGAATTTTTATAAATTATTTATGAATCCAATACCCATGAAATTTATTGGAGGTTGTCCTAGTACCTTATGGATGCTAAGAAAAATATAAAATCTGTTGCTTGACACTTTTCACTAGGGTTTCCTATTTATGTTATTTTAAGCCTTTATGCCTTGTCATTTTTGCATAGGATGTTTTACTTGGTAAAATGGCATGAAACTTTTATAGTAGTCAATTGGTAACACTAGTAAGCCACTGTAAATTTCTGAGAATTTATGATGCACATTTGGTATATGTTTATTAATTAACCTAAGTATCTTAGTAAATTGATAATGGCATTTAAATAAATAGTTTGGGCATGGCCATTATGTTTTCTTGAGTGTATTTGATGTCCTTGTACTGTTGGTATGATTGGTGAGGTCAAATTTGGAATGGCTATATGCAATAGAAATATCGTTGTTTTATAATTCGGGTGAGAAGAGTTGTGAATTCCTCGTAAAAGTTAATTCGAGGACAATGAGAGAGAGTATACCATGCTATTTAGAATACTTACAAGAATGCATTCATCATGTATCATCATACTATATTTGTCAGCATCTATGCATTCGCAATATCTTTGTCATATCCCATGCATATAGGATCGACAGAGGAGATAACGTTGCTGTGGAACAACAAGGAGGAAGGGGAACAGGGGGCAATTCAACAAAGGAGAGGAAGGGGACCAGCAGGAGATTCCTCAAGCTACAGCTCCCGAAGGCAAGGAGCAGACCCTAGAAGAGCTTCCGGAGTGCCCTGACCACCGCCCCACTTCCTTTCTGAAAGGCAAGCCCCAGAGCATTCTAAGTCTCCCAGTAATTTACTAAATATTACTTGAGTCCTTTATGATTGATGCATTAGGTTATAAGAGTTGATTGGAACCACTTGATGCATATGATTTCCTTGTCTAGAAATACTACCTTTAACCCTATATAGGTCTAGGATCGAATATATGCTTAGCCATGCTTAGACCGGTAGAAGTCGGGTGATTTCCTATCACCTGCGAGATATAGGTGGATACCGAAGCACGGTTGGCTATATTTGCTATCGTGGAAAAGAACCATGGGCGATGTAAATCGAGGCCAGACAGAGTCTATGTGTAGGTTGACTCATATGATTCCATCTATGCCGATTAAGGACCGTACCGTTGTTGGCGCTTCTGACAAGATTAAACGCATGCCTAGCACTTAGTTGGCCGGATAATTCGTTCCGACCGTGAAGCCAAGTAGCTCAACTCAGGTCAGGCCCCGCTCTATAAGAGTGCTGATGAGGACATCGCCACGCTGGACACACCGACGCCACGGTCTTCCCCAAGTTGCAATTCGTTCCCAACTCAGCTGCCACGTCGCCCTCGGATTCAGCAGACACGTTGTCACTGTTTCGGTCATAACTTTCTCATACGACATCGAAACGGGCCGTTCTTGGATGCGTTGGAAAGGGGATGACGACGCCGTCGTTTTGGATCTGGTCCCAGCTCCAGAAGGTCTGTGGATCATTCTGTGTGACCACAGCAAGCTGCTGCGTCACCTATTTGGGCCAACTTGGCCATGTATCGTGTCGGGCCTTAAGCCCAAGTTGTGGGCGCCCAACCCCTGGCCGTCCCCAACCCTAGGTCGAGTCTTAGACTATAAACAACAGCCGCCGCCGCTGCTACACAACAATTGGGTTTTTGTTTAGAGTTTTAGTTTTCCATCGAGAAACTGAATCGTTCATTGTAACTGTGGTGACAAATCCTTTTACAATGATCCAGGGCCCCCGTTCTTGATCTCCTCCACTGTGTCGATTAGTCCTTTGGAACTGAGTTCTTGAATCCTCTATTGATATTCGCGTCATTCATATTTGCAATTTCAGATTGCGTGTTTTACCTTCTTGCTTGTGCTCTTCGATTCGCTTGTAGGAAAAGCCTTCTTGGCGAGGTCAATCAAGTTGTGCTTGGTTGATAACCAACTTTATGGAGAAGAGTTTTTGAACAGATTCTAGTGATTCGGGTGAGAAGGCTTTTTCCTGCAAGCGAATCGAAGAGCACAAGCCAAGCAAGAAGGTAAAACACGCAATCTGAAATTGCAAATATGAATGACACGAATATCAATAGAGGATTCAAGAACTCAGTTCCAAAGGACTAATCGACACAGTGGAGGAGATCAAGAACAGGGGCCCTGGATCACTGTAAAAGGATTTGTCACCACAGTTACAATGAACAATTCAGTTTCTCGATGGAAAGCTAAACTCTAAACAAAAACCCAATTGTGTAGCAGCGGCGGTGGCTGTGTTTATAGTCTAAGACTCGACCTAGGGTTGGGGACGGCCAGGGGTTGGGCGCCCACAACTTGGGCTTAAGGCCCGACACGATACATGGCCAAGTTGGCCCAAATAGGTGACGCAGCACCTTGCTGTGGTCACATAGAATGATCCATAGACCTTCTGGAGCTGGGACGAGATCCAAAACGACGGCGTCGTCGTCCCCTTTCCAATGCATCCAAGAACGGCCTGTTTCGATGTTGTATGAGAAAGTTATGACCGAAACAGTGACGACGTGTCTGCTGAATCCGAGGGCGACGTGGCAGCTGAGTTGGGAATGAATTGCAACTTGGGGAAGACCATGGCGTCGGTGTGTCCAGCATGGCGATGTCCTCATCATCCTCCCCTTATCGAATTGGAGTCATCCTCGACTCCATCTTGGTGATGTCCTCATCAAGTGCGCACTCTAGATGGTAGTAAGGATGTGTGGGGAGCCAGACTAAGCCCAAGGGCAGGCTGGGCCTGAATGTCCTGGCATTTGGTTGTCCCTAATTGTGCGGTGCTGGGCAAACCCGCGAAATGTGTACTTGAGTTGTAACAAAGGTGACCTTAGGTGACTGTTGATCTGATCTGCCTGGGTTTGTGTTAGGAATAAATTCTCAGCTGGTTGAAATCGATTCGAATCGCTATCTCTCCCGGATAGTGAGAAACTTGGCTAGTCCCAACATCGTAGTAATTATATTATGGAATATGACGGTTTGGATAAACATGGAATTACAATACCTGCTATGGTTACTATTGTATGCTCTTAAAATGATATACTACATGTTTGGCATAGGATAGTTGCTAATTTAGAGATGGATAGTTATAATTAACTTGATAATAGAATTATAATTGTATAACTGAGTTAATCGCTTTTTATGCAAAATGTTGTCAAGCTACCTCCACTTATACAGCCTTGCATAATCCTTGGAGTCATTTTATTTCTAGTTTATGATGGGTAAGTCTAGCTGAGTACCTTCTCGTACTCAGGGTTTTATTTCCCATTGTTGCAGATGGCATTGTGTATCATGGTTATTGCAAGAGTTGCTTCTATCCCGCTGTGGATGAGGAGTAAGCCTTGGGTAAGCTTCTTTATTAATCCCTCTACATGCTTTTATGGACTATGATCGTATGTGGGCACTGTATTAAACTATGTTGGCAAATGCTACTTTCAAACTTAATTTGCTTCCGCTATTATCTATCAAACTTGGTTTGTAATAACATTGTTTCATACTCTAATGATGGAAATGTATCTATGAACTTTATGTAATATGTGACATGTATGTTGAATCATGTACGATCTTGGTTGTTGTGAATCATTTATCGAGACCCATTGTGGTACTCGACAGACTGCCGGGTTTATATGGGTTCAAGTATGACAGTGCGACCGCTTGCGGGCTGCCATTGTACTTGTACTGTTATAAATTGGTCGGTTCTGTGACACCTAGGATCATGACGCAAGAGGCAAAGTTGTAGATCTTTGTGAGGTGAACGACATTGATTTAAGGATCAAGAGCTCACTCGGCCTAGATTTGGAGATACGGATCTTCAAAGGAGGATAACCAAAAACGGAACTCTAAATTTTGGTTTTAGGCCGACTGAAACGACATTCTTCTCCCTCTTCCAACTCCTAATCTGTTTAGTTGTGGCACAAGCTGTAGTAACCAAAGTTGTAGAGCTATGTGAGATCAACAACTTTCTTAAATGATCTTGGGCTGGTTCAGCATGGTTACGAAGATACAAGCCTCCAAAGTAGGGTATACGAAACTGGAAATTGAATTCGGTTAAGGGCTGAATTCAAGAAACTTTTTTGCTATTTTTGCAATAACTTTTGAAAGTCCAAATGTGTTCCAAAAGTGATGAGACTTATCCTATTGTCACACAATTCTAGAAGATAAAAATTCACAAACATATCAACTCGCTGCTATCGATCAGGGACTTAGGAAAAATTCTGGAGGGACCAAAACAGCATTGTATCCCAAATTGAGGCCACTATTTGAGCCAATTAGAAGTTGAATCAGGGCTTGGTCCAAAAATAAAGTTTATTGTACTACACTTAAACTTCAACTTTTATTTAAGGTCAAACTTCATATCTAGTCCCAAGATCATTGTTTCATCTTGGTCAATGCAGCATCATGATAAAGCTTAAATTGTCCTTTTTGATCTATTGAAGCATTTTCTGGACATTTGCTCAACATGAACCCTTCATAACTTTTATTCCTAAGATTAAATAGAGTTGTTTGAACAAGGTTGCAAGGTTTGGTCGACATCCCATGTTCCCATTCACCTGATGAAGCAATTCAAGAAAGGTTATAACCTATCATCTCATGTGACTTCTTGGCTCCAAACTTCATGAAACTTTTCCACTGGTCAAGATGGATGCATGTTGATGTAATGTACATGAAATAAGCATGTTTAACATTACTCTTGCATAATCTCATAGCAAAGTGTATTGTCCAATTCGAAGTTGGGGCTCATTTTCATAGGTTTGATTTCAGTACCATCATCATCACTTCAAAATTATGAACTAGAGATCATGATCATGGCTTGACATATCCTACTTAAGTCCAAATTTGCCACTTAACTCATGACTAACACCTAGGGTGTTACAATGTGCACCTCTATCGATTCATCTACTATCGTGGGCACAACCCTCAGTAGACTGTCGGCCGTATTTCATCGATAGTGGCATGCCAGGTAGGAGGTGTGCGTGCTGATTCTATGGTGAGCCAGATGGTCGACTTCTTGAGGTCCATGATCCTTCCTGAGCTAGGCTAGACCTTTACAGTCAGATCTATATGACCTAGATCATCGGTGCCAATGGCGTCGAAGAAATCATGGAGGTGGTGCAGAATCACCCTGCATCGATCATGCCAACATTTTCAACATCATCTTTGATCTCAGTGCCTCATTGCTGGGTTAGGAGATCCATCATAAATGATGACCTGGTCGCATCTATCGATCGGGTCACAGACCACTTAGCGGAATGTCAGATCCTCATGGATTTGGTCTTAGATCGATCTACTGTGAGCAGTGAAACTCCTACACTCCAAGGTCACCGAGCCACTATGACCGAGCAATCTGCTCGGCCACATCATCCGGGGTGGCAAGATTCAGATCTGGTGATCACAGCAACTCCAGAAGGGTGTACGGTGCGAAGTCGACCACTCCTTACGACTGGCCTATGCCTGGCCGACTATGAAGCCCCGATGGAGAATATGTCGAGGCCTTATCCTTTCGGGCTAGTGGGTGAGGGATCTGCATACCAAAATGCCATCCACCACCATTTCATCAACCATGCCGAGCATGACCATGTTGATGACCTCTACAAGATTGATCTGCCTAAGGCTGATCAGCCTGCACCCATGGTCAACATGGTGGCTATTCGTTAAGTATTGGATGATTCTCTCCATAACATCTTGGATAAGAGACCCAAAGTGTACTCCCAGGGCTCCACCAAGATCATCTCTAGCTGCCCCCCTTTTCCACTAGGATTCAGGGGTAGGATCTTTCATATCAGCCATGACAGCATCACCAAGGATGGTGAAACCATCGAAGAGCACAATGCTCGCCTAGTGAAGAACGTCAATCGTCAATGTCACCGAGACGAAGAGGTCACCCATGAAGTTGACGAGGATCCTAACACCCACACCACGTGTGCCGTAATCTAGAGGATGAGTTCGACATGGTGGGCAACTAGCTGGTGCAAAAGACACCAAGCACCAATCTTGTTGTTGTGTTCAACGAGCTAGAGAAGCTCCCACAGACTCCAGAAGTCGAGAAAATTGAGGCGCATGTCAATGTGGCTCAAGTCCAGGTCACTGAGTTCCAGCACCCTGCTCTATCCTACTCGACTGCATTGGCTCATAGCCATCACTCCCATTGTGATAGAGGAAGTCAGCATTAGGGCTCGGAGCACCCCCAATCTTAAGCTGGTGGCCCCTATGTCTATGGAGGATCTAGGGGCTACTATGAAGCATATCCGAACCAAGGCAGATGCCCTCCTCGTCTATAGGGCGGCCAAGGCACCAATCGCATGCCAACCAGGAGATGAATCAACCCCTGCTGTATGATGTTCGCGAACACATCAACGCTAACATCAATGTCCATGATCGCATTGAGAATAGCAAGTCCACATGCCATGACATGGAGATGGAATGCCAGCGCCAATATGATACCGAGCATGGAGCACCCGGTGCCGCCCGGGCACCACGTACCCCTAGTGCCCCTAGACTTTGTCTGATGGCCTATGAGCTTGAAGATCTTTGGAGTGGACATCTGTGATGGCAAGGCCAATCCCGCACAATGGTTAACACTCTATGAGGTCATTGTGAGAGCTAGAAGTAGAAGCAAAGATGTGATGGCAAATTATCTACCCATCATGCTCAACTAGTCTACGAACAACTAGCTCCTCAACCTATAGGAGGACTCCATCCGATCTTGGGACGACCTCAAGAAGGTCTTCACCGAGAACTACATGGCCACCTGTGAGCAGTCGGGCACCAAGTATGACTTGGAAAACCTTCATCAGACCTCCGGGGAGCCCCTACACAGCTTCATTAGGCCTTTCTTAGAGAGAAGGAACTCTATCCCCAACATTAGCGATAGTGAGTCCATTGCCACATTCACCTAGGGGCTCTTCTACCATAAGCAACTCCATGGAAACTTATACTGCAAGAGGCCTATGATAATCAGTGAGCTAATACAGATAGCAAATGGCTACGCTGATGCCGAGGAAGCTAAGTAGGCCGCTCGCTCTGATCACCCTCAATGCCACATGATGACCACCACAAAGAAAGGCATTACAATGATCATGACTGCTGCCACGAAGAGCATGAGTGTCACCCCGATGATCATGAGCATTGGCATGATGATCGCCCAAAGAGTTTGAGAGGCAAATAGAACCACTGTTGCAGGCCTGATAACTTAGTTAGCGCCATCAACGCTCCTTGCGCTAAGCATACCTACGGCGTCGACTATGCCAAGCTCCTAGATGGTCCATGCCCTATCCTTAAAGGTGCCAAGCATACCATGGGAGAGTGCAAAGGCCAAAACAGGGCTTTCCACACGAAGGACGTAAATAGGCCACAATGCAACAACGATGACACAGACGACGGCCAAGGTGGATGGGAGAAGGATGCATGCCCTACCTATTAGGATGCCACCAAGACCATCACCTCCATCTTTGGTGGGAGAGCCACCTCTAAGAACAGGTGGGAGTAGAAGCTCACTGCCTGACAGATCATGTTAGTCACCACCTACAATGGCAAAGTCACAGATCCAAAGTAGCTAAACTAGTCGGAGCACCTAATCACCTTCTCTAGGGCCAACTAGTGGGCAAATATTCCATACCCTAGGTGTTTCCCCCTCATCCTGGATCCTATCATCAGAGGCATGTGTTTCTAGAAGGTCCTCATCGACGGAGGGAGCGCCCTCAACATCCTGTTCACTAGATCCCTAGCTCAGCTAGGGCTTAACAAGGAAGACCTCACCCCTAAGGACTCTTCGTTCTGGGGGACCATTCTTGGGAAGGCATCCCAACCTCTAGGGTAGATCACTCTGCCAGTATAGTCTAGCACCGTCAAACACTTCCACACTGACTACATCAACTTCCTGGTCACCGACTTCAACACAGCATACCACACCATCCTCGGCCGACCAACCCTCGCCAAGTTCATGGTTGTGCCGCACCAAGGTCGTAAATTCCATAGCCGGTTGTGAGCTCCTATGCTTTTTATCTTGCTACTCTGGTTATCACTAGATCGCTCTAAAAGGAAGAAGATCAGATCAAGACATCGTTCATCATGCCTTTAGCGCCTACTGCTACACAACCATGTCCTTTAGGCTTAAGAACGCGGGTGATACTTATCAAGAGCCATCTAGCATTGCCTCAAGTACTAGATTGGAAAGAATGTTGTGGCTTATGTCGATGATGTGGTAGTTAAGTCTAAGACAGTCGATACCCTCATCGCTGACCTCACTGAGACCTTCAAAGCCCTAAAGGTGTACCGATGGAAGCTTCATCCCACTAAGTGTATTTTCGGCATCCCATCTGGTATCCTACTAGGCAACATCGTTAGCCACCATAGCATCGAAGCCAATCTAGAGAAGATAGAGGCAGTGACTAAGATGAAACCACCGACCTGCATCAAGGATGTCTAGAAGCTAACGGGGTGCATGGTAGCTTTAAGTCATTTCATATCCTGTCTAGGTGAAAAGGGACTCTCCATCTTCAAGCTGCTCAAGGCTCAAGAAAAGTTCATCTGGTCAGAGGATGCTGACAAGGCATTCACCAAGCTCAAGTGCTTCCTCACCTCACCTTAGATCATGACTACTCCCCAAACCGATGAAACCCTACTAGTCTACATCATGGTGACCAACCGGGTGGTCAGTGCGACCAACCGGGTGGTTAGTATGACCATTATTGTCGAGTGTTAAGAGGCCAGACGCGCCTACAAAGTCTAGCACCTAGTCTATTTCATCACTGAAGTCCTAAATGAGTCTAAGACTTGCTATCCTCAGGTACAGAAGCTGTTGTATGCCATTCTAATCACATCCTAGAAGCTCTGCCACTACTTCAAGGCCTACCCCATAGCAATGGTTACCGAGTACCCACTCGATGACATCCTCCACAACAAGGAAGCCAGCGGCCACATCATTAAATGGGTGGTCGAGCTCGGCACCTACACACTCGACTTCTAGCCCCGCCAAACGATCAAGTTGTAGGAGCTCACCAATTTCATTGCTGAGTGGACGGATATGCAGACTTCTATCCTAGTCGATCATCTAGAGCACTAGACCAAGTATTTCAATGGATCCCTAAACCTCGATGGCACCTGGGCAGGTGTATACTTCATCTCTCCATCCAAGGAGAAGCTTCACTATGTCCTTTGGATCCACTTTCGGGTGAAGTATGAGGTGGCATTGCATAGTCTCCATATAGCCATGGAGCTCGGTGTTAAACGCCTCATGGTGTATGATGACTCCGCACTCATAATCAACCAACTCAATAAGGATTGGAACTGCACCAATGTGATAGAACCACCTAATTTATACAAGATCAAGTACAGGTGTCCTCGTTTAACACGTTGACGCATGCAAACTTTCACTTATATAAACCTGGTAGTCCACCGAGTGTCACGAAGGACCTCGGTAAATCAACATCACAACCAAGATCGTATGATTAAACAAATACACATGACATACATAGAGTTGTAGTAGAAATAATATTACAAATGGGTTCACAAATAATAGTACAAGTTTGGGTTTCAAAACTGGTTAAGGGGAACAACATAGCTTTCAAATAATTACATTAATATAAGTTCCAAATACATTGCTAGCATAAGTGACATCCTCTAACAAAAGCATTTAGATGAGAAATAAATATAGAGTTACCGAGCTCACCGACGGTTAGCCACCATCTTCAGCAGGCCGAGAACTTCACCTACAACATTGTGGGATAAACCCTGAGTACTCGAATGTACTCAGCTAGACTTACTCATCATAAACCAAAAATAAAGTGACACCAAGGATCATGCAAGGCTTTATAAGTAAAGCTAGCTTGACAACATTTTGCATAAAAAGCCACTAATTTAGCTATACATTTTATAATTTAGTTATTAAGTTAATTATAGCTATTTATCTCTAGATTAGCAACTAACATGTGCCAAACATGTGGTATATCATTTAGTAACATGCAATAGTAACCATAGCCGGTGTAATAATTCCATGTTCATTGTAACCATCATATTCCATAATTCAATTACTACGATGCTGGGGCTAGTCAAGTTTCTCTCTATCTAGGAGAGACGATGATTCAAATCAATTTCAACCAGCTAGGAATTTATTCCTAACACAAACCAAGGTCTACCAGCCATGGTAGCCTTTGGTCATCTTTGGTATAAGTCAGGTCCATATTTCGCGGGTTCGATCAGCGCCACACAATCAGGGATGACCAGCTGCTAGGATGTTTAGGCCTGGCCTACCCTTGGGCTCACATCTAGCTCCCTGCACATCCTTACTACAATCTAGAGTGCGCACTCTTATAGAACGGGGCCCAGCCTGAGTTGAGCCACTCGGCTTCATGGTCAGAACGAGTTATTCGGCCTGCTAAGTGAGAGGCTTGCCTTTAATCTTGACAGAAGTGCCAACAATGGTATGGTCCTTAACCGGCATAGATGGAATCACATGAGTCAACCTACACATAGGGCATGATTGGTTGCTCAAACTAGACCATCATATGGCCCATCCCACATCCTTTGGTGCATTCACCTTTGTTTGGTTGCCCTACTCATACCTTTCTCCTACTTCCTCCCATGTAGATTCCCTCCTCCATCCCGGACGGCGTCGTCTTCTCGATCCCCACTTCCCTCTCGATGCAGGCTCGCTTGGTGCTTGGCAAGAACCTTTGCAGAGAGCGCGAGAGATGAGGCCATCTGAGCCATAAAGCACGCACAGGGGTCACAGCTAGGGTTACCACCCTCACTCTTTGCCTCTCCTTCCACCATAGCTCTGGTGCGAACTCCCCTCTAGCCCCCTCAACCTCGGTAGCCCTACCGAGACGACCACCATCGGTGGATTTCTCTCGGTCCTCCGATGCATCGATGGTATATGCCACCTGCGCTCTTCCCCTCCTCCTTCTTTAGTGTTGATTTTGTTGATTTGTTGGTTGATTTTGCTTGAAATTCCAAGAAATTAGGGTTCTTGGTTTGACATCCTCAGATTTGTGTGATGCTATACCTGATTTACCTGTTCCTAGATCAGATCTATACATGATGCTTCATATTTGGTTTATACCTCATGTTTTGTGTAGATCTTGTACATGCTGATGTCTATTTTGTTGTACACACTGAGCAAAGTGCCTAGAGGTAAGTGATGTTGATTGTGTAATAGTATACACTAGAGGAGCACCCTTTGGTGTGGCAGTCGTGTCTTTCATAGTTCATTTTGTCTGATTTTTTGCTTGCTAAGCAGTACACACCCATGTTGCATGCTCCCTTTCTAATGTTGCCCTCCATCCTGTTGGTAGACATGGCCTTTGAAGCTAGGCGCAGGGCTGTCGCTACTATGGTTGTTGCAGTTGCTGCTTGGTTTTTCATGTGGTTTAGGAGGAGAGTTGAAGATTCACGCTCAGTCACCTATGGTCCCTTGGCTAAGAGGGACAAACAGAGGATGAACAACCTTAGATACATCTATGAATCTAATGATGTGTACTGTTTCAACCTTCTTAGAATGAAGAGGGACCCTTTTTTCAAACTTTGTGACCTTTCCCGTAGTAGAGAGCTTGTCATTGACAGTATACATGCATCTATTGAAGAACAAGTAGCCATGTTCTTACATGTTGTTGGTCACAATGAGAGGTTTAGGGTGGTTGACCTCACCTTCAGGAGGTCCGTAGAGACAATTAGTAGGTTCTTCTAGAACGTGTTATATGTAGTAGGAGAGCTGAGGAATGAATTGATTGTCCCTCCTACTACCAATGTCCATCCTAGGATCCTTGGGAGCAGAAGGTGGTACCCCTATTTCAAGGTTGGTATCCATAACTTGTCATACATAGGTCTCATTCATTATTAGTTTAGTACCAATGTTCACTTGCACTTATGTTTTGTTGATTTAGGACTGTATAGGGGCAATTGATGGTACTCATGTCTTAGCTAGAGTGCCTGTGAAGATGCAAGCTGCCTTTAGAGGCAGAAAGCACACCATCACACAAAATGTGTTGGCAGCCGTGGACTTTGACCTTAGATTCACCTATGTGCTTGATGGTTGGGAGGGATCTGCACATGATGCTCTTATCTTGTTTGATGCTCTTGAAAGAGCTAATGGCCTTAGAGTGCCACCAGGTATCATCCAAACCACAAAAAACCATTGACACTTTGCTTAATCCTAAATGAAACTACTAAAACATATCCCTATTTGCTAATTTCTAGGCAAATTCTATCTTGTCGATGTTGGCTATGTAGTGAGGCCTAGTTTCTTGCCACCATTTCGTGCCACAAGGTACCATTTGAGGGAGTTTGGTTCAATCCGACCTCAAAATCAAAGAGAGCTTTTTAATCTAAGGCATTCGTCTCTTAGAGTAACAGTTGAGAGGTCTTTTCGGGCTCTAAAGAATAGATTTAGGATATTGGACAATAAGCCTTTCCACCCATACAAGACCCAAGTTAAGCTTGTTCTTGCCTATTATATTCTTCACAATTGGATCCTCGGGCATGAGCAGGACGAGCATGTGCCTGCTGAATCCACATGGACTCCTAACATCGATGACAATGCTTCACAACCATATCATGTCCTTGACAATGGTACCTAGGCATAATAGAGGGAGGCATGGGCTGCACAGATGTGGCAAAATAGGGGGAATTCTAGGGTGTAGTGGCATAGTGTGTGTACTGTTTAGTAGCATTGATGGAACTTGTATTTTAACTAACACCTATGGCACTTTGCAATGATGTAGTACCTATTCCTTTTTTGCCTATTTGATCTATTGAACTTGTATTTCATATCATGCAATTTGTTTTCCTTACGTACTAGTTTGTTCAATGTTATGCTGGTTGTGGATAGGAAATGGACAATATGCCTAACCAGGTTGTTAACATTGGTGGTGAGGACAATGTGGTGGAATAGGGTGGGGTAGTTGCTGCTGATGATGGCAATCTAGTAGCCCCTCAGTCCAATGGCCCTATGCACTAGACTCCTATCTAGTCTGGATTCATGCTAAGGAGGTTCCATGATTTGGGGGGGGGCAAGGGGTCAAAACTGAGAAAGGGTTCAAGGAGGTACATGTTAGGTAGGTTGCACTCATGGTCTCTGGGTTTGCTAGGGTCAATGTGAGCACTTAGTAGATTTACAATCACCTGAGAAAGTGGAGGCAAAGGTGGGTTAAGATTGTTAGGCTCAAGGATTTGAGTGGTGCTCTGTGGGATGAGGACCACCATATGATAGTACTTGATGATGAACACCTGCTTCACCACACCAAGGTTAGAAACTATTTGGATAACACCTCAGCTATCCCTTTTCTTTTTCTCCCCTATGTCTAATAGTTATATTTGTTTCACTAACTAGGACCATCATGCTGATGCTAAGTTCTAGAACACACCAATAGAGAACTATGTTCAGATGGAGGCCATCTTTGGTGGTAACTAGGCCATAGCCAGGTATGCAATGGCTCAAATGAGCCTCTAGGTACTCCAACTGACATTGGCCAAGGTGATATTGATGCCGTTGAGGACATCACTGACTTAGGTGGCACAGAGGCTGATTCTGGAAAGGGAACTCCTTCTGGTATGGAAGGCTCTAAGGGTTCTGATGCCAAGGGCTAGGAGGAAAGCGGTGGCAAGAGAAGGAAGCTTGCCCTAGAGGAAATAGACCTCATGAATGAAATGATCAAGGCTATGGAGTCTGTAGGAGATGCCCTCAAGACTTGGTATATTGTGTACCATGACAGAGTTCCTAGGGTATATGCAACCTGGGCTAGATGCAATGCCCAGGTAACTGGTTTTAAAAACAATAGCTACAAGAGCTTCCCTAACAAAGAAGAGGCAAAAGCATCATACTTGGAGTTCATGGGTTGTGAAGATGACAAAGTTTTTGTCAATCCTCCACCAAAGGTGGTCAGGAACAAACCGGTGTTATTTGTTGTGGCTGTGGTGTAGTCTTTTTTCTTGTTGGTGCTCTTGTGGTTCATTCTTGCTCGTTGCTACAACTGCCTGTGATGCTCAAAATGTCATGGCTTGGTATGTTGTCTATCAGGGAAAGGAGACTAGGGTCTATGCCCTAAAATGCCTCCTTGCAGTGCTTCAGGGAACCAATCAAGCCCTAAAATGCCTTGGTTACTGGCTATTGCTTTCGTTTATTCGTTTCTTTTGATGGTGCTTGTCTTTTTCATTATTAAGCATTGTTGTAGGTGCCTCTAATTGTTTCAAAATGCCATGAACACGTGTAAAGACAATGACCTTGTGAGGAACTATGACTTTTGTTGTTCATGATTTGCTAGGAGTACTATTGTCATGTTTACTTATGTCATTAGAATCTCCAAGGTCATTATCAATGCCAAACTTGTTGAACTGAGGCAAAGTTATCTTTGTTTCCTTCTATTGTTCTTCATTCTACAATAGTTGGTGGTAACAACACCAAAATGGTACACAGGTGCTTGCACCCTAGTCCGTGCGACCAACCAAACACAAACGCTACCACCACTTCATACAGGATAGCTAAGCTCAACCAAACCAAACCAAACAAAGGTGGGTGAATGCTTTTATGTTGGCTCGAAAGAGCCTGGACAGGGCCACCATCCTAGACCACCAACCTTGGAGCAACCAATCACGCCCATAGACTCCATCCGGCCTCCAGTTACATTACCCCATGGTTCTGTTCTATGATAGCAAATATAGCCAACTGTGCTTTGGTATCACCCTATATCTCGTAGGTGATATGAAATCAACTTACTTCTATCGGTCTAAGAATGGCTAAGCATATATTCGATCCTAGACCTCCACAGGGTTAAAGGTATATATATCTAGACAAGTTAGTTCTATACATCAAGTGTTTCCAATTCAACACTTATAACCTAATGCATCAAACATAAAGGACCCAAGTGATATTTTATAAAACATGGGAGACTTAGAATGCTCTGGGGATTGCCTAGGATCTAACACTAGGTTAGTGTTTGTTAGATGACACTCACTTGGAGAGCATCTCCCATCTCGGCACTTACTTAATCCTTTCATTTTCTGGATGGATTCATCAAACTCCATCTTCGGGTTTGGCTCCAACATCATGTCCTTTACTTCGAGCTTCTAGCATACCTAGATGAGATGAAAAATGCAGATGTATGAATGCATTGAAAACAACTCATGATGCATTGCAATTGGCATACAAAGGCAAGGACAAGGTAACATCATATTGACTTAAGCACTAGAGAGCAAGTCATTTAACTAGTTATTGCACATGCCTATCATGGTAAGGTAGCAAGAAAATAATACCAAGCATTCACCAATTAGACACTCAAATTAAGCTACTTTAAGGAATCATCTAGCACAAGCTAATCCTAGTAATCATACAATCAAGATCAAGCATAAGCAATCAACTCCAAGTATATGCAAAAAATCTAGACAACAACATAACAACCACTCAATTTAACCATAACTGGAGTTATAGGCATCCAACAAGGGTGATCCTAGACTTTTTGGACAGATAATGATATTATAAACTACTTTAACCTAGGAGCTACAAGGATTAAAGTACTCAAAAAGAGTCGCAAACCTAAATAACAATATAAACAAGATGCTAACTTGAATTAGAAGTTGATTACCAGAGAAATCTCAGAAGCCAGCTCAAGAAGAACTTGATTCCGCTAGGGTACAAGCCATAAAGACTAGCACCGACATGCCGACACTTCCTCCAAACTCTTCCCTCATACTCTATCTCTCTATTTCTTATACAAGACTAGATTCTAACTTAAAGGACTAATCTTCTCTTGATTGCTAACTCTGATCCTGGTGAAAATATGAATTAGGATTTCTGGCTCTCATAACTCAGGACCATCTGCTAGGAGGGGGTATAGGTAGGTATATATAGGGGGATACATCAATCATGGACCCTCAGATCAAACCGACTTAAAAGAACAGCGTAGATTTGATCTTTGAGGCGGTGGAGAACCGGCATTTGAAGGAGGGACTGTGAGGTGGGGCCCATAGGCCGGCCGACCTGATAGTGGGGCCGGCTAGCCCCACATGTCATGGTCACATGGCCTGCTTTGGTGGATTGCCTTCTGGAGTCTTCTAGAGTCTTTCCACATAGGTACCATCGTGGATTAACATGATTTCCTTTGACGAATAGGTCCTCCTTGATGGTTTTCTGATTAAATCCTATTGAAAACATAGATTCACCAAAACTCATAGAAATCATCAATTTAAACCCCTAAGTCTATGTTGGTGATCCATTTTAGTCATTTATGCAAGGTATATTGATGGTTTATGATTGGCATTAACTGCCGTCAACAAACTCCCCCACACTTTGGCTTTTACTCGTCCTCGATAAAAGGGCTGGATTACTTAAGACATAATCTTGGGACAAGACATCAACATAAAACCATTTCTAGTTATGCATGCACTTGCAGGATTCAATGTGTCTACCTTGAAACTTTGGGTGGTTGAAGAACGGAATAGCTTGAAATAGATTACCATCTTACTTCAGTCAAGTCAATTGGAGAAACATTTTAAGATTTTTGAAAACAAAACATAGCTTAACTTCTCCTTTTATGGTACTCTCAAATCACTCATTATATGTAGTATTTTTTTATCCTCACCAAGGCATAGATGACTTTGCCTTCTTTTTTACCTTCTTCGAAAAAGCTTATATGGAGCTTAGGTAGGGATAAATATGAGAATCATACTTGCATTGCATATATTGTAAAGTCAAAACAATGATCCAAGGAGAAAAATGTCATACTCTTAGATCAAGATGTGCATGTGCGTGGATATATATATATGGTGGCTAACCTAATTCTACTATGCTCCTTGAAACATATCTCTATTATTGAAACTTTGAAACACTTTTGCAAGAAAACATGAGCTATCTTATTCATCTTTCTCTCTTTCTTTTTTCTAGGCGGACATCTGAGTACCCATTGTTTTCAATATCTTAGACACTTGTCCATTTTTTCAATACTTTTCTTTTTCTTTTATGAATAACTTTTGCATAGCCCATGCCTCTTCTTCTGCAATTGAAACTTTTTAGGAGAGACATTTGCAAGAACTTGGAGCATTTATCCTAACAAACTTATTTTTGTGTCTATTCCTATGGGGGTATGGCCCCCAAGACATGGGCTACGCCCCTAGGGGTGGCCCGTCCCACAAGGTTAAGGCATGCATGGCACTACTCGATGTGCACCGCAAGACATTGTATAGTACCAAATAGGCTACTTTACTTGTAACCCTACCTCCTCCAGAGTATGTAAGGAGAGGTAGGGGTCCCCTAGCGGATAGGATCCATCAGGATCCATCACGATCTATCTACTATAGATCAATACAATACACCAAAGACACAGGATGTAGGGTATTATGTTAATCAGACGGCCCGAACCTATCTAAATCACTATCTCTGCGCCTTATGTCACCATCTGGTTCCTGATTACGCGCATCCCCATCGACAAATCTACCATTACAGGATGCCCCTCGGTGGACTGCTGAGCATATTCTGTCGACAGTTGGCACGCTAGGTAGGGGTGTGCACTTGATCCATGGCGAGCTAGATGGATCTTAAATCAACAACACGTTCTCGTCATCAATCTCGTGGAGATCCATGCTGGACCATGACGACGATTCATCGTTGGCTACACCAGCCCCCGTGACAGCAAATCCGATCTCAAAACCACCTCTGAGGTCGCCTTCACCAACAACTCACCGCCCGCCAGGAGCTCACCATCAACGCCGACCAGATAACGCCGTACGCCGCCGACCAGACGCTCCGTCCAAAGCTAAGTCACATTTTAATATTTTTCTAAATATTCTCCAATCTTCGTATATCGACATAATGTTTCTCCAAGCTATTTTTTCCATATTTGTTCTCCAAATGATTTTCCAAACCCTCGAATAGTCCCATCGATGCTCGGACGCCTCTAGAGACGGCCCTGTCTCTGGCTCCTCCCTACACGTGCTACGGGCTCCGCGCTCTATGTTATGGGTGGTCGGCAGCGGCTCCTTGGTCATGCTTGTTCCTCCTACACGTGCATGGGCTCCGCACT
This sequence comes from Miscanthus floridulus, assembly GCF_019320115.1. NCBI lineage: Eukaryota > Viridiplantae > Streptophyta > Magnoliopsida > Poales > Poaceae > Miscanthus > Miscanthus floridulus. Next base: position 124,070,469 of record NC_089587.1, read on the forward strand.
CGACGTTATGGACTATGGGCTAGCGAGGGCTGGAGACTCAGCTACACACTAACTGTTCGGGCAGTTTATATTAAACATAAATATATTTTCACGCCAACTGATCGCCGAACTACATACGTCGTTTCATCACCATTACTGATTTTTCTCCGGAGTTTATTTATGTGTACATCATGTACTACCCGTTCTACATGTTTGTATTGTAGGATCATCGTCCAGGTGATCAGACCACCTGGTGCTTGGACTTCTCCACTAATCAACTGGTTGACCCACTTGGTTCATGGACTCCATCGCTGACCAGTTCATCGGACTGTTCGCCGGTCGTTTCTACTCAATGTTCACTTCACTGCCAACCAGTTGACCAGACTGTTCGTCGCTCGTGCTTCATCGCCAGCGTAGCCGGTTACTCCTTGGCCCTCGGATTCTTCATGCTCGAGGACTAAGTGGGCACACTTCACTGCACGGACGTCGTCAGCTACGTCGGTGCTCAGACCTCACCGCCTACGTGGGGCACTCCTCGGTGCTCGGACCTCACCGCCTACGCCAAGGACTCCTCAGTGCTCAGACATCGCCGCCTACACCGAGGACTCCTCAGTGCTCGGACCTTGCCACCTTCGCTGGGGACTCCTCGCTCCCTAGTGCTCGGACATCGCCAGCAACACCGGGGACTTCTCGCTCCTTGGTGCTCGGTCATCGCCAGCGACACCAGGGACTTCTCGCTCCTCGGTGCTCGGTCATCGCCAGCGACATCGGGGACTTCTCGCTCCTTGGTGCTCGGTCATCGCCAGGGACTCCTCGCTCCTCGGTGCTCGGTCATCACTGCCTACACTGAGGACTCCTCGCTCCTCGCTCCTCGGTGCTCGGTCATCGCTGCCGATGTCAGGGACTCCTCACTCCTCGGTGCTCAGTCATCGCCGCCTACGCTGGGGACTCCTCGCTCCTCGCTCCTCGGTGCTCGGTCATCGCCGCCTATGCTGAGGACTCCTCGGTGCTCGGTCATCGCCAGCGACACCGGGGACTCCTCGCTCCTCGGTGCTCGGTCATCACCACCTATGCTGGGGACTCCTCGCTCCTCGGTGCTCGGTCATCGCCGCCTACACCGGGGACTCCTCGGTGCTCGGTCATCACCAGCGATGCTGGAGACTCCTCGCTCCTCAGTGCTCGGTCATCGCCACCTACGCCAGGGACTCCTCGCTCCTCGTTCCTCGGTGCTCAGTCATCGCTGCCTATGCCAAGGACTCCTCGCTCCTCGATGCTCGGTCATTGCCACCTACACTGGGGACTCCTCGCTCCTCGGTTCTCGGTCATCGCTAGCTATGCCGGGAACTCCTTGGTTGGTTAGACATCGCCGGCTACACCGAGAACTCCTCAGTGCTCGGATCTTGTTATGTTTCGTCGCTGTGCTATCAAGCTGCTCCATGCTGTTCAGATCAGGGTGCTGATCTTGGGTAGCACATCTAGGGTCTTGATACACACATGTCGGACGACGTCGGTAAGCTTTTAGAGTTCTTTTTCTTTCACCCTGCTACAAGATTCATTCTTCATCTTCCAGCAGGCTCGGGGACTAAGTGGGCACACTTCACCTTGCGGTGAATGTGCTTGTTCTCATCTCGAGGCTATGCCCGGGGACTGGCTGCCTGCTCGACTAGTCTTCTACTTTCTAACCCTGGCACCATGTGACTACATCACCTACTGTCAGGCTTGGGGACTAGCTGTGGGGGTATGGCCCCCAAGACATGGGCTGCGCCCCCACGGGTGGCCCGGCCCACAAGGTTAAGGCATGCATGGTGCTGCTCGGCATGCACTGCAAGACATTGTATAGTACCAAATAGGCTACTTTACTTGTAACCCTACCTCCTCCATAGTATATAAGGAGAGGTAGGGGTCCCCTAGCGGATAGGATCCATCAGGATACATCACGATCTATCTACTACAGATCAATACAATACACCAAAGACATAGGACATAGGGTATTACGTCGATCAGATGGCCCGAACCTGTCTAAATTGCTGTCTCTGTGCCTTGTGTCACCATCTGGTTCCTGATTACGTGCATCCCCACCGACAAATCTACCATCGCGGGATGCCCCTCGGTGGACTGCCGAGCATATTCTGTCAACAATTCCCAATGTAGGAGGAGTAGAACATTTTTTGGTGGATGGAAAATATGTTTTTGCTTACTCCTAGTGTAGAAGCAACAGATATATATGGAGCATATGTGATCTTGATCTTGAGAGCATGATAAGTTTCTCAACAAGGGTCACAAGGTTTGACCAAACTCAATTCAATAGCAAGTAGTATATGTAGAAGGTTTTCCTAGTCTATCATATCATATATGGCTTTGGTAGGACATTGTTTTACCACAAAGGAGAGGCATAACTATTTATTTTTAAGTTTTTGAAACAAAATTCTCCAATAATGAGACATCAAAAATCAAGTTCTCATTATTCTAATACATCTCATTCCACAACAACTTAAGTATCATGGGGTCCCTAAAAATATGTTCCCAATAGTAGCAAGACTTCTAGGAAAAGTATTATGTGAATCTATCATTCAAGTAATGACTAAAATAATCTTTCCTCAGGTTTTAAAGTTGTTTATCAAAGGATTTTCAATTCAGTTAGAAACCAAAAGCGAGATAGGTGAAAATAGATCATACGGGACACAAACCTGACTGTGGATGAAACGCGAGGTGAGGCGGAGCTAAGCTAGATTGGCTAGCCCATGTGGATGGCCTAGGCGGCCCACTCTCACGCCCATTCAGGTCCAACTTTGGTGAGCGTGGTTCTTGTTCCGTTGCTTTCTGAATTTCATGATTTTTGCGATCGGATCTTATTTTGTTGTCACGGTGTGCTTCCCCCACACTTGTTTCCTGTTTACCTTGATGCACAACATGTGGACACAAACATGTATACAAAAATAGAGAGCAGATAATGGCAATAAGATTTCATTGATATCATAAGGCCCTTTATTACAATCTGGGCTAAACAATCTTTAACTAACACAATTTCTGAGCTAACATGATCTTAAAACTAAACAAACTAAATGACTAAGCATGCCTTATCGATCAATGTCCTGACTCTTAATCCATATACATGTCCTTATTGACAACATAGCGATGCACGATAGTAAGCTCATATTCTAAATTCTTGTGATGGATGTGCTCTCTATCAATCCTATGCTGCAACGCATGGATGTACTCGGTAAGGGTTTTGATTTTGTCATTTAGAAGCATGACGGTCATCCGTTGACGCTTCTCCTCATTCTCTTGGGCAACGGGTGGCGCCCTCTTCTTCTTCTCCTTCGGCGGCACAATCTTGACTTGCTCAGGCGCAGCATGAACACCATCTATGGCCACATGTGGCGTGACCAACTTGTACTTTGCACAGGTGACATCCCCAAACTTGTTGGTATTCACCCCCGTTAGAGTCTCATTTGGCCTTGGTAGAAGGAGGTTGATCTCCTTAGGCTCCTTGATCTTTGGTGCCTTTGGCTAGCGTGGCTTATCTTGAAGTAGACGCAGTGGCGGCGGAGCGATTGTCGGACGATGGATGGCTTGGGCGAAGTAGGACTGGCTAGAGACGGGAGCTGTCTCTCATGGCAAGATGATGCTCAGTGCTAGAGCGTCGGGCTTCTTGTTAAGGTCAACTCTATAGGGGACGATCTCTCTATCGGCCATTGGAGCTTGGGAGGACGAAATATTTGTTACTACTAGAGACGGGAGGCTTGTTGGAATGGCTATGGAGGCAGGAAGGGGCTTGTTTATATTGGGGGAGAAACATGTAGCAAGGATCAAGATCTATCCATTAGGGGTCTCATATCGAGGAAAAACCGAATGGCTCGAAAAATGGGAGATTTCTGCTAGAAAACTCTGGAAGGTTCGCGAGACAATCAAGCGAAGGCGAGGTCGTGGACATGTGGGTCGGCCGGCCTAGCAGTGAGGCCGACCGGCCCCACCTAGTGCCACCTCATGTGGTTCTTTCACACGACGATTTCTGATGCTTAACTAATCCCAAAGAATATGCTACCGCGTTACAAATCGTGAGGAGGAGGGTAGAGGTGTAAATCTATGGTAAAATAATAAATTCTACCTCATCCAAATCCTCAGGTGGTTTTTTAGGTTCTAGATAGATCTTGAGGCATTGACCATTTACCTTGAATAATGTACCTTCATCATTTTGAAGTGTTACCGCTCCATGCGATGAGGTGCTTATAACCTTGAATGGTCCTTCCCATTTGCTCTAAAGTTTTCCATGCCTGAATAATTTTACCTTGGAATAAAAAAGTAATACCTTATCTCCTAGGGCAAATTCCTTCTTCTTGATCCTCTTATTATGCCATCTCTTCATTTTCTCCTTGTATATCTTAGAATTGTGATGTGCTTTTTCACGCCATTCATCAAGCTCAGAGAGTTGTATCTTCCTCTTGCATCTTCCTCCTGGTTCCTACAAGCTTCCAAGTCCATCTTCCATCGTTTGATGGCCTAGTGAGCCTTGAATTCTAGCTTGATAGGTAGATGATAGGTCTTCCCATAGACAAGTTAGTATGGTGACATCCCAAGTGGAGTTTTATAGGTTGTTCTGTAGGCCCATAATGCATTGGGTAGTCTATCCTTCCATGCAGTCCCCATCTCATTGACCGTCTTCTACAGAATATTTTTGATTTGTTTGTTCAATGTTTCTGCTTGGCAACTTGTCTGAGGGTGATATGGAGTTGCATTGTGACGCATCCCATGTTTTGACAAGTACTTGCGAAAGTTCTTGTCGATGAAGTGAGTGCCTCCATCACTTATCACCATTCTTGGAACACCAAAATGTGGAAATATTGTTTCTTCAAACATCTTCTTGGAGTTCTTTGCATCAGCAGCTCTACATGGCATAGCTTCAACCCACTTGGAGACATAGTCAACTACCACCAAGATGAACTCACAATTCTTTGACTTTGGAAATGGTCCCATGTAGTCGATTTCCCAAACATCGAAGAGCTTGATCTGGAGGTTGGTGGTGAGTGGCATGGCATCTCCTGAATTGATATCCATGCCTTTGACACAATCCACGCCTCCAGATGAAGTCCCTCATGTCTTCATACATAGTTGGCCAAAAGAATCTAGTTTGCTAGATCTTTGAATGAGTGCGGAATGCACCATAATGCCCTCCATATGGTGATGAATGGCATTGTTCAATGATTTTGATTCCTTCTTCCGCCTGTACACACCTTCTGAGTAGGCCATTAGAGCAGACTCTAAAGAGGTACGGCTCATCCCATATGTGGAGATGACTTTCGTAGATGAGCTTCCTTTTGTTCTTCCCTGGTGGTACATAACCTGCAACCATAAAATTGACAATATTTGCGTCCCAGGGGTTAGATTTTGTATCTTGAAGAGCATGTCGTCCCGTAGAGAATCATTGGTGCAGAGATGAGTGCTTTCTTAAGAATTTTAAAGGATTTTAGGCATGCATCATCAAATTCAAAGGGAACATCCTTGGCCAAAAGATTTGTAAGTGGTCTAGCAATGTGCGAAAAATCTTTTATAAAGCGACGGTAAAACCCCACATGACCAAGAAAACTATGGATCCCTTTGATATTTATGGGAGGAGGTAATTGTTCAACTACTTTAATTTTAGCTCTATCCACCTCAATCGCTCGTTCGGACACTAAGTGTCCAAGCACTATGCCTTCCCTAACTATGAAATGACATTTTTCCCAATTAAGGACTAAGTGTTTTTCTTCACATCTTTGCAAAACCTTTTCTAAATTTTCAAGACAATCATCAAAAGTTTTTCCATAAATAGAAAAATCATCCATGAAAACTTCCATGATTTCTTCAATCATATCAGAAAATATAGGCATCATGCATCTTTGGAAAGAAGCTGGAGCATTACATAATTCAAAAGACATTCTACGATAAGCATAAGTTCCATATGGACATGTAAAGGTGGTTTTGCTTTGGTCATCAGGATGGATCAGTATCTGGTGATAACCTAAATACCCATCAAGGAAACAAAACAAAGAGTGATTTGCCAGTTGTTCCAACATTTCATCAATGAAGGGCAACAGAAAATGATCCTTCTTTGTTGACTTGTTAAGTTTTCGGTAATCAATGCACATTGGCCATCCTGTGACGGTTCTTTGGGGTTCATTCTTTTCATTTTTAACAACAGTCATGCCTCCCTTTTTAGGCACAACCTAAACAGGGCTTACCCACTCACTATTTGGGATGGGATAGATGATCCCGGCACACAAGAGTTTCAAAACTTCTTTCTTAACAACCTCTCTCATCGCATTGTTAAGCCTACACTGAGGCTCCCTAGAAGGTATAGAATCGAGGTCTGTAGGGATGCGATGTGTGTAAAGAGCAAGGCTAATGCCCTTAAGGTCTTGGAGTGAGTGGACGAAAGCAGAGTGATGCTTTTCTAATTCAATTAGCAAGCAAAAGGTTTCTTCCTGAGAAAGTTTATCATTATGATCATAGAAGAGTCCTGGTCATTATTGAGAAAAGCATATCTAAGACCAGATGGTAAGGCTTAGGTGGTTCTAGCAATTCATCTAAGGGTTCAGACTTTATGGAACTTTCATCTTCCTCCTTGATGAAGAACTAGGCATCATCTTCGAGATTGGGTTCAATAAAATCATCAAGAGATGCAACCTTAACCTCTTCCATTGGGTCTTGCTCAGGAATTAGCTCAATCTTAGCATTTTTAGAATGAGTAATGGGTAAAGAAAGTTTAAAGTTTGTCCAAGGTTTATTTTCAATTTCCCTATTTGTCCTTCTTGAATAAGTCTTTCAATTAGTTGTCCTATCAATAGGTCAAACTCCATGATATCAAAGATATAAAAGCTCAAATGAACCATGGTTCCTTTTACCTAGATAGGGAGGACATAAAGTATTCCCAAACTTGGGAGAATGTGTCCTGAAAGACTTTTTAACAACTTTGTTGTTGGGGTTAATGGCATGTGTTTCAATAAATCATGAGCAAAAGATGCAGACATGATATTAACACCCACAACCGGATTGTAAAGAGCATCAAAAGGAGCTTTGTTAATCTAGCAACGAATAGAAGTAGAAGGTTAATCTAGATGAATCACATTAGAGGAAAGCTTTGATTCATCTAATCAGTCATTACTTATAATGGACACTAGCTCTTTCATAGTCTTTTTATGGAAAGCTTCCTCAGAAGGGTCAAAGATTTCTTCATGGGGTGATGACTTCCTAGGCTTCTGGGGTTTCCTCATAGTATGATAATTTGAGGTATTTCCATATTCTTCAAAAAGTTCATCCTCGAATTCAAGCATAAAATCTGAAATTGGAGTTTCCTCCTTTTTCTATGGTTCGGGATTTGGGACAGCTGAGGTGTGTGATGGGTTAAGTAGAGATTTTGGTTCAGCTATCTAGGATTCCTCCTCTAGAAGCTTCTATTCTACTTCTTTAGGGGTGTTCTCTAAGACTTTAGTAAGAATGCTTCTCCCTGAATTGGTAGAGACATGCAAGAACGATCCTCCTAAAGCTATATCAAGATACTTTGAAGTTTCCCTATCAAAACCCATATAAAAAGTGTTGAAGAAGAATGGGGTCTTGAATGGCAAGGTCAAGGCTAGTATTAATGAGAGCATTAAAGCATTCCCATGACATGCCTAGAGATTCATTTTCTTTTTGTTTAAAAGATAGAACCTCTGAATGAAGGCTGACTACTCTAGAGATGGGAAAGAAATGCAAGCAAAAGCTATAGCATAAGGCTTTCCAATCTCCTTGCCTACTCCTATGGTTTGCTTGTACCAACGTTTAGCCTCTTCCCTTCAAAAAAAGGAAAAAGCTTCCATTGTAAGGTTTCGTCTGACATGCCTACAATGCATAGGCATGCACATGTTTGCTCAAACTCATTTAGGTGGGAGTATGGATTTTCATCATCTTCGCCCAAAAAAGATTGATCCTAGACCATGTTGATTAAACACGGGCGTAGCTCATAACTAGGTGTTAGGATAGGCTTTGAAGATTCTAGTAGCTCTAGGCGTGCGCTCATAGGTGCAGCGTATTGATAGATAGGAGTGGATTCTAAATCCATGGTAAAAGAATAAAAGATAAAAGAATAATGATACAAGGTTAAGCTAGGTTCGAAGTTAACTCAGCAACTGTTTCCCCAGGCAACGGCGCTAGAAATGCTTGTTGGTATATCATAACACACACAGAATATTCCTGCAAGCGCATGGATATCGATCTAGCACTTCACTGGAAAGTATTCCAGAATATCGAACTCAAGAAAATATGTGTGAGAATAACTAAGGCTAACTTAACCCTGGAGTAGCAACAAGACTTAAGATAACAGGAACGTAATGGAGATCGCTAAGGTCGTCTAGTTCTAACTTTGGTAAGCTATATCTTCTATTGTTCAATTCTAGGGATATTACTAAGAAAAACATAGGCAAAGTGTGTTTCCTATAGTAAGCAGGTCCTGCTCAGCCTACAAACAGGAGGTGGACTACAAAGGATTCAACGAGACTATAAGAGTCACCCTCATGAGCTACCACCGATCTAGGAATATAGGGTACATCCATGAGTAACCGAAGTCTAAGTACCATGCTTACACTATGAATACTACTTTAACCCAGGAGCTACATGGACTAAAGTACTCAAAAAGAGTCGCAAACCTGAAGAACAATATAAACAAGATGCTTACTTGAATTAGAAGTTGATTACCAGAGAAATCTCCGAAGTAAGCTCAATAAGAACTTGATTCCACTAGGGTATAAGCCATAGAGAGAGCACCGATAGGCCGACACTTCCTCCAATCTCTTCCCTCACACTCTATCTCTCTATTTCTAATACAAGACTAGATCCTAACTTGGAGGACTAATCTTCTCTTGATTGCTAACTTTGATCCTGGTGAAAATATGAATTAGGGTTTTTGGCTCTCAAAACTCAAGACCATCTACCAGGAGGGGGTACAGGCAGGTATATATAGGGGGATACATCAATCCTAGACCCTCGGATCAAACCAACTTAAAAGAACAGCATAGATTTGATCTTTGAGGCGATAGAGAACCGACATTCGAAGGAGGGACTGCCTGGTGGGGCCCACAGGCCGGCCAGCCCCACATGTCATGGTCACATGGCCTGCTTTGGTGGATTGCCTTCTAGAGTCTTCTAGAGTCTTCTCACGTAGGTACTGTCATGGATTAACATGATTTGATTTGATGAATAGGTCCTCCTTGACGGTTTTCTGATTAAATCCTGCTGAAAACACATATTCACCAAAACTCATGAAAATCGTTAGTTTAAACCCCTAAGTCTATGTTGGTGATAAATTTTAGTCATTTATGCAAGGTATATTGATGGTTTATGATTGGCATTAACTACCGTCATCAACCAACAATTTTGATAGAATTCATGTAGCATTTTAAAGCAATAAACAATAGTCCTTCAAATCATGTCATGTCTTCGTATCAATTAACAACAACAATTATCAAGCTAGTATAGATCTGCATTGAGCCATTTCAAATAATAAATTTACACTGCACTAAACCACTTCAAATCTTCATATTAGAAATAGAAGAGCAAATATTTGAGATATATTCAGTCGGAACCCCCTATTACCGCCGATTTCGGCCTTCAGCGGTGAAATATCAATGGTGACAGCCATGGTCAGTGATAATATGCTATCACCACTGGTTTGAAAGTTGATCTGATTGTGATAACGGCTTAGTCACTGCCGGTTCATAGTTTGATCTAGCGTTGATGATCGTATATAGTTGATTTATGGCATGATCTGGCTATGATGAGCATTTGACCACCACCGGTCAGAGTTTACACTCTGATGGTGGTGATGACCATTAGGTCACCCTATTGCTAAGCTTGGGGCACATCCCCATGTGGCCACCCCCTCCTGCATCCACGAGGTAAGCGATAGTTCCCCATCTTCCTCTTCCTCTTGTCTCTCCTTCCTCCTCACTCTCCATCCTCATAAACTGGATCTGGCGAGCCCATGCGCAAGGGATGGCCGGTGGTGGTGGAGGACACCGTAGCGGTGCCTAAATAGATGATGTAGTATACTAAGGCCACACCAAAACACAGAGATCCAGATCGAAGCCTAGGTGGCCCTAGATTGAAGCCCAAACAACCCTGGATCAACTCCCTGGCCTAGCTGCCGGGGGATTTTTTTGTTGACTAACAAAGGTGGACATTATCACTGCCTCATTAATCATTTTTGCCCATCTCTAAAAGTGTTTCTGTAGTAGTGTGAATAGGATTATGGGTTGCCCTACAATCTCCTCTGATTACTACTTTCCATAATTCTCGCATAGGTTCCGTATACTCATGCATATGGGTGCCCTATGCATATACTAATTAGGGTTTCAGCTTCCTTACTGATTATGAGCTATAGCAACCATAGTTTTAGCTAAAGTGCATCCTAAACTTTGAAGAAACATAGGTTTTTTCCTAGAGTCTGGAGCTACAAGTATTTATTACTGGGTAGCTCTCTTTTTGTTCAATCTGTATAAAGAAGGTTGAAGATAACATACGCAAAAGGAAAAAGGAAGAACAGAAAATTAAAGTAGGTTATTTACTTCGTTTACTATAGATAACATATGCAAAAGCCAAGGTCCAACAAACAGAACCTGCAGCAACGATAATCGAAAAAAAACATATTGCTAGTTCTTATATGCTGATATATACAAGTTTAGTTGCTTATCCTTTTTTAATTTGCAAATGAAAGCAAAAGCTTGCATCTTTTTCTTTAGGAAGGGGACGTAAGTTCATTAGTAGAACCTTGTTCAGCTAAACCCTCAGTATCTCCACTTAATGCCTTCATGATGCATGTATTATAGAGCATTTCCTTCATAGGCAGCGCATGATAGTTCGATTTAACTGGCAGAAAAGAGTTAATGAGCTAAAATAAATCATTGTTGAGATTATCTGGCTACATAGTTTATTTATCTTGGGATCAATTTTTTTTGCAAGACATCTTGGGATCATTAATACACACACCTATAAGTTGATCTTGGTTAAACTAGGTGTAATCCATATAGGAACTATCCAATTCAACCTAGGGCTACGGAGAGACCATCTCAATGGCACTGTTATCCTCTAAACTGTACATTCCAACGTCTTGACGATAATCTTGGTCATCCATCAGCAAATACTCATCATCGTCAGTGAAATAAACATGGTTAGGTAGAAGGCTTGGGTAATCCCCTGGTAGACAGACAACTAGAGTAGCTATGCCCGATAAACAGAGCATCATCCTTCAAGGTGTCCATATCCAAATCCAAGATCTCTTGCTTGTCAAAGTCAAGCTTGTATATCTCAAAACCAGTCATGTGTGTTTCTATTGAATCTTCAACTAGGCAGTTGGTGATCCTCAAAATTTGCAGCAGATCTTTGGACGACGTCCGAGCAATGTACATGTTATACGCCACACAGAAGGTATCCTTGAAAATGACATCGCATGTGGCACAACAACCATCAATGGTGTAGAGATGAACCCCACCTGGAAGATTCATGGTGTAGAATGTGCCGTCATCATAGTATATGCAGTCAGAGTACCAGGGCTTGCCAGATAAGGTGGTGATCCAGTGCCACTTGTCGTCACTTCTTCCAACTCGAGCAAACGAGAGCTGCCGGTATGGATTGTGGATCATCATGAGGACACAATCACCACCACATGAGGGATCGCAAGAGAGCATGACCTTGAGGTAGTAGGACACAGCAGAGCTGGTCCACCGCGTAGGGCTGCGATGGCTGGTACTCCATCCTCGGGAGCACGGCAGTCGTAGAAGGAAAGGTCGTACCTTTAGAGGTTGCCAGACTCATCTAGGATAGGGCTTACCTGCTCAACGGTGGTGATGAGTGGGAGCATCAGTTGCTCACCCATGGCTAGGTTCAGGAGGTGGAGCTCGGAGCAGGCATTGGCGGTGATGAGCCAGCCATGGGATGACCCGACGATGCTACACTCGGTGATGGGTGGGTTCGGGAGAGGGATGACGTATGTGCTCTTGTCAGTGAGGTTGTAGAGCTCGGCAGCGCGTGTGCCACTGGCAGCAGTGGAGTAGAGCAGACATGGGGTTTGTGGCGGCAAGTAGAGGTCGTGGCGCCAGAGGGATTTGGCTGTGGCGCGCCACGTGGTGTAGACAGCGGTTGTGTGGAATAGATTAGGGAATTCTAGCTTAGCCTAGATGATGTTGAGGATGTCCTCCAACAGATTCAACCAGTCAACGATGAGGGCCGGTGGATCAACCATTGGTGGCGATGGCAATTCGGTGCTGGAAATAGGGGGCAATTGGAAGGTAATACGTACGTTCTCCACCATGGCGCCTAGGAGGATTACGTATGTAGACATTGGTGGCGGCCGCTAGCCTAGTTTCCCTATCGGGTCGGCTAAGGAAGCTAGGAGAGACAAGATGAATCAGCGATGGATTGCTTGTGTCTGCTCCAACAAAGACACAAGCAGCAATGCTAGCCCCCCGACGTCTAGACAGACATGCCTGCATTCCATGTACCACCCGACCCCATGTGGCGTCTATGCCCCATCCTATCCCATGTGGCATTTGTGCCCCCCGCCCAACCCCACGCGGCGTATGCGCCCCGTGCAACCCCTTGCGCCCTCTCGATGAGCTGCAGTAGACGGGTCACATTCCAACATGTGCAACACCCGATCTACTTTTGAAACATTCTGATGCAACACTTGCAACATACATCTGAAGCTAGATGAAACACTTGAAACTGCGTCCTAAACACTCGCAAAAAACACCTAAAAACACTTGAAAATCATTGCAAACATACGCAACATCAAGATAAAATACTTACAACATATGTGTGAAATATATGCAACATCCAGATAAACACACTTGCAACATATGTCTAAAGAAACTGATGAAACTTTGGGAATAGACATGTGCAACATACATGTACAACCATTGCAATATATGCAATATCCCGATCCACTTTTACAACATCCATACAAAACACTTGCAACAGATCTCTAAAACATCTAACACTTAAAACATACGCTTGAAAAATGCGCTTTTAGCGCAACATCTACTTCCTGCCTTGGATGAACGGAGGCTCGTCGACGTGGAGCATGACACAGGCGTGGAGCTCGATGCCACAGAGTGGTGCTGCAATGGTGGAGATGGCCGCTTCGGCGAAGAAGGTGGACAGGCACGGTGGAGAGCGTCGTGGCAGGTGAAACGTCCTTGCCCGGTGAAACGTCCTTGTTTGGCATTGGTAATTGAGTCACAACCTAGGTGGACTAATGTGTGGTTAAGTGATTTACACATGAGATTAGTCCACAAGAACACTTGTGTGAGCAACTCATGCCATAGAGGTGAAATGGCTTGGATATGTTCCATAGCTCACACATGTGATGATGGAGCTTATGCATATGAGACATGACATGGAGTCATGTGACTAAGGTGGAGAAGATCAAGACAAGACTTGGCTTGATGGACCGGTTGCAAGCGTGAAGGGTAAGTTGGAGGGTTTGGAGCAATGGAGTGTGTGGTAGTAAAGCTTGAGCAAGACTTGGCATCGATGGACGAAGGCAACAATGAAGAGCAACTGAGATCAAGATCAATGAACCAACAAGGTCATGTGATGATATGAAGTGGATCATATCGTTTGTGGTATGGTTGGTGCATGTGTTGCATCAACGATGGAGGAGATGGAATGGAATGCGTAAGGCAAAGGTATAACCTATAGGGCATTTCAGTTTCACCGATCCTAGGTGTGTAGAGAAGTTTATGACCGAGTTTATGATAGATGGTCGTACTATCAAGAGGGGTAAACTTGTTTGCATATCGATCATCTAGTTCCACTTGAGTGATCTAACTTTGCATTGTTGCTAGGATCGAGTGGCATGGTAAATTGAGTGACTAATCCTTTGGAAAAATGTTTGTGAAAAGCTAACACACATGCACAAGTTGGTGAACACTTGGTGGTGTTGGCATATTTGCAAAGGAGATAAAGTTGGCGAAGAAGAGGAGGTGAAACCGGGCTCGAGGTACTGCCTGGATGGCACCACCACCCCCTAATCGGTGCACCGCCATTAAGGGCACCACCACTGGTTGTCCGGTAGCACCGCCACCCCTAGGGCGGTGCCAACCTAGACTTGGCTGAGCGTGGTAGGAGCCAGGGTGGTCACCAGAAGTGACGGTGTGCACCGCCATGGTGAGGGCAGTGCACTGCTAGGTGCTGTCTGGTGTCACCTCCATTTTTCAGCCAAGAGCGAGGGAGCTAGGCTGGTCACCGTCATGATCACCGCCATGGTGACGGTTGTGCACCACCCTATTTTTCTTGAGGGCTAGGGTTTCACGGGGTTGGCCTGGGTGGTCACCGCCACCCCTAGGGTGGTGCCACCGCCACCTTCGTCCGGTGACCAACGGCTAGTTTCTAGCCGTTGGAATTCAACCATTGAGGAGGGCACCACTGTGTTTGGTGCCAGGCACCACCGTGTTCGATGCCCTCGCAGAAACCAGCAGCTTTGCTCCAATGGCCCTATTTGGCTTGGGGCTATAAATAGAGGTGGAGCTCGGGCATTTGGCTAGTTGAGCACCCTTGGGACTAAGTGTCCTAGGCTTGGGGAGTGCTTGGGAGCCCTCTAACTCACTTGTGCTTGCAAGAGTGTGATCCAATTGTGAGTGAGTGTGATTCTAGTGCATAGCTGAAAGGTCCTAATATGGCTAGAGGGGGTGAATAGCCTATTTAAGTTTCTACAAACCAACTAGAGAAATTTGATTAGTATGACAAATAGCGAAATGCAAACTTGCTCTAGCTCTACAAGGGTTGCAAGCCACCTATCCAATAATTCTAGTTACTATGATCACTAGACACACAATTTGCTAAGTCACTACACACTAAGAGCTCTCACACTTACTACACTAAAGAGCTCAACTAGATGAACTTAAACTACAAAGCAAGCTCTCAATTCTAGCTACACTAAAGAGCTTGCTACAACTAGTTTGCGAGAATGTAAATGAGTGAGTAGGGTGATTATACCGCCATGTAAAGGAGTGAACCAATCACAAGATGAATACCAATTCAATCATCGGGAGAACACTAAAGGGCAAGAGACAACCAATTTTTCTCCCGAGGTTCATGTGCTTGCTGGCACGCTAGTCCCCATTGTGTCGACCAATACTTGGTGGTTCAGCGGCTAAGAGGTGTTGCACGAACCTCGTCCACACAATTAGACACCACAAGAACCTACCCACAAGTGAGGTAACTCAATGACACAAGCAATCCACTAGAGTTACTTTTCAACTCTACACCGAGGAAGGCACAAGACCCCTCACAATCACCATGATCAGAGCCAAAGATAATCACCAACCTCCACTCAATGATCCTTGCTGCTCCAAGCCATCTAGGTGGCAGCAACCACTAAGAGTAACAAGCAAATCTCATAGCAAAACACAAACACCAAGTGCCTCTAGATGCAATCACTCAAGCAATGCACTTAGATTCTCTCCCAATCTCACAAAGATGAAGAATCAATGATGGAGATGAGTGGGAGGGCTTTGGCTAAGCTCACAAGGTTACTATGTCAATGCAAATGGCCAAGAGGGAGAGCTAGAGCTGGCCACATGCCTTAAATAGAGCCCCCAATGAAATGGTCGTTGGCTCCTCAATCCTCTGAAAGTCAATTTTACCTTTGCCTTGAGCTTTTTGTTTTTCTCTTTCTTTTTTTCCAAGTCCAAGCATTTGATCATCACCATGCCATCACCATCATCATGATCTTCACCGTTGCCTCACCACTTGGAATAATGCTACCTATCTCATGATCACTTAGATGAACTAGGTTAGTACTTAGGGTTTCATCAATTCACCAAAACCAAACTAGAGCTTTCGATCTCTCCCTTTTTGGTAATTGATGACAACCCTTACAAAAGATATGAATTGAAATTCATTTGAATTCATGTTGCTTTCCCAAGCATATTTACCATGTGTAAAAGGATATGGACAAGTTTCATGAATCCTATATGATAGCAATTGATCTCCCTACATATGTGCTAAGAGTTTGGATTGTAGCTTGCACATATGCTTTAGATAGGAAATATAGGAGACAATGTCTACTAAATGATGCTAAGGTATAAAAGATGGACCTTTAAAGCATGATACCCATCGGAGTGCACCAATATACCATCCTTAGCACCATTAGTAACTAGATATATATAAAAACTAGAATACCCCATGAGATCAACATTAGAAGCAAGGGTCCAATTTCCATAAAATGAACATAAGTCTAGTTTCTTAACCTATGCATGCTAGTTTTTTATTTCATCATTCAATCCTATAACTAGCATATACCACTCAAGCATAAATATTGAAATCTAAAACTTGTGACATGCAAGCAAACATATGAAATGCACATTCTCATGCATTCACCAAGTTTATGAGCTTGCTCTCCCTACTTGTGTGCTCAAACTTTTAATTGATCGCTTACTTTGTCATGTCTCTCCCCCTATGTCAATTTCTCCCCATTTGTTATCTTTTCACTATCTTTGTGCACTACCCCTTTGTTATCTTTTCACTATCTTTGTGCACTATTTCTCTCCATTTGTCATCAATGACCACAAAGGTTTAATTTTATGTCAATCAATGGGGTGGGGATCATTTTCCCAAATTTGGTCCAATCTAGATCACTTGCTAAAGATATTTAACTCGGTTTGATTCAAGGACAAGCTTATTCACACCTTCAAATAAGGGTTATCTTGTACCATGCTGAGTTAAACACTTATAGCTCATTTTCTAGATCAAACACTAGGTTTACAAGCCCACAAACATGTTATATGCTACCACTAGACCAAATTAAGTATAGAAGCAATAGTGGTACCATACAAACATCAAAATCATTTGATTTTCATGAATGAGCCTATTAAATTTGAAGGATGACTAAATGCTCTAAATATGTCCTTAGCAAGGATGTATGCCATGTCAATCAACTTTTACCTTGGATTGCTCGAAGAAGAGGCATGTCATATAAGTGGGGGTGCATCAACACATATTTGAGAAACCCAATATGTTCAACTCATTCCTTAGCTTGCAAAACCTTTTCTCATCCAATGGCTTGGTGAATATATCGGCAAGTTGATCTTTTGTGCCTATACTTTCAATGCAAATGTCCCCTTTTTGTTGGTGATCTCTTATGAAATGGTGGCGGATATCAATGTGCTTTGTTCTTGCATGTTGAACCGGATTGTTGGTTAACTTGATTGCACTCTCATTGTCACATAGCAATGGCACTTTTTTGAACTTGATTCCAAAGTCACTCAAAGTGGCCTTCATCCAAAGTATTTGTGCACAACAACTACTGGTGGATATGTATTCGGCTTTGGCGGTTGATAATGCAACACTATTTTGCTTCTTTGATGACCATAAAACAAGTGATCTTTCCAACAATTGACATGTGCCCGAGGTGCTCTTCCTTTCAACCTTGTATCCCGCATAATCCGAGTCGAAGTAACCAGCTAGTTTAAACTTTGCTCCTTTGGGATACCACAAACCAACATTTTGTGTATGCTTCAGGTACCTCAATATTCTCTTTGTAGCCTTCAAATGACTTTCTTTTGGTGAGGCTTGAAATCTTGCACACATGCATACACTAAACATGACATCCTGGCCTTGATGCGGTTACATAGATTAGGCTTCCAATCATAGACTAATATAATTTTTGATCCAGCATATTGCCACTTGCATCACTATCCAAGTTGCCATTTGTTCCCATTAGTGTACTAATGGCTTTGTTATCACTCATGCCAAACTTTTTGAGCATGTCTTTGATGTACTTGCCTTGACTCACAAATGTACCATTCTTCAATTGCTTGATTTGAAGACCAAGGAAGTAACTTAACTCTCCAATCATGGACATTTCAAACTCATTAGCCATCATCTTTCCAAACTCTTCATAAAAGTCTTGATTGGTTGATCCAAATATGATGTCATCAACATAGATTTGCATCACAAATAAGTCTTTGCCAATCTTCTTGGTGAAAAGAGTGGTGTCAACCTTTCCCATGAACCCCTTAGAGAGTAGGAAATCCCTCAATCTCTCATACCATGCTCTAGGTGCTTGTTTCAAACCATACAATGCCTTCTTCAATTTGTACACATAGTTGGGCTTCTTGTCATCTTCAAAACCAGAAGGTTGCTCAACATATACTTCTTTATTGATGTAACCATTGAGAAATGCACTCTTGACATCCATTTGATAGAGCTTGATGCTATGGGCACAAGCATAGGCTAATAAGATTCTAATTGCTTCCAATCTAGCAACCAGGGCATATGTTTCTCTAAAGTCAAGACCTTCAACTTGTGTATATCCTTGTGCTACCAATCTTGCTTTGTTCCTTACTACTATCCCTATCTTGATCTTGCTTGTTTCTAAAGATCCATTTGGTTCCAATAACATTGTGTCCCTTTGGTCTCTCTACTAATTCTCATACTTGATTTCTTATGAAGTTATTCAATTCTTCATGCATAGCATTCACCCAGTCAACATCCTTCAATGCTTCATCTATCTTCTTTGGTTCTATGGATGACACAAATGAGAAATGCTCACAAAATGAAGCCAATCTTGATCTAGTTTGTACACCTCTTGAAAAATCACCAATGATAGTGTCCAATGGATGATCCCTTGCAATATTGGTTGGTTGGAGCACTTGCACTTGATTGCTTGCACTTGCTTGATCATTGGATTGGGATGATGTGCTAGCCACTTGATTTTGTTCATTGTGTGGTAGAACCTCCTAAGTTATAGGGCCCACAATCACCTGTCACTGTCCGATGACCTTTGACATCTATGCATATGTTTCCCTGAACTTAAAAAGACTGTCGGGTGTCCACGGGGAACCCCGAATCATCCACGATTTCCGAGCAGGATCACGTTATAGAGTCATTGCAGTATTACAACATTTATTCAAATATCAAAACCAGAGTAAAAACAGTGGAAGTCTTACGGTAACATAGTTTACAAACTAGTTGTTTCAAACCTTACAAACTAAGTTCGATAATTATTACAAACCATAGTAGTAGTGGAGTGGCATAATTAACATATACTTAACACACAAATTAAGCATCCTAGCCCAAGGATCACACATTTACTTCTCATCGTCAGAACGAACGATAGTCATGCAGCACGATCCAAAACAGATCTACTCATGAGGCTCACCTGCAACAAGGGGTCAACGAACCCTGAAGTACAAAAGTACTCAACAAGACTTATCCGAAATATTAACTGATAAACTCAGTAATGTAGGCTCAGGGATTCAAGGTATAGCTTTAACAATGATCAAAGTTCTTTTGCGTAAAAGCTCTTTTAATAAAATTCTTTATATAGAAAACTTCTTTAAGAATTATATACAAAGCTGACACGATCCGCACTGAGATCATGAAACTTCATATCCAACACTTTCACAAGCCTTATTCAAGTTCTAGTTATTAATACTACGATGATGAACAGTGAGTTGAGTCTCCATAATCGAGGAGCAACGACGATTCGAACCGATTAAAAACCCAGCTAGGAATTCCAGACCACACGACATATGCAGGTCCCCGACCTACATATACTAACCTACCCTTGGATCCTCTAAAACAAGAATGGATCCGCGCCACCCGAGAACACAATACTCCACCATTCCAGCCCATGGCCATGTGGGTACACGCTATTCCCGCCATCTCTCCACTCCCAGTGCGCGAGTAGCCATTATCGTAATAGAATTGCCAAGTTCAGGCTTACCAGAGTATATGGTTAGTACTACAAATTCTCACCTCATGCAATTCAACAACGGACGTGCCTTAATCAACACAGGCGGAAAGAACCCGCTCACAAGACCTCCATGTCTTGTGGCTCACACACACCGAGTCCGCCCAGGTCTAGATTTATTACTCCACATTCCCATATCACATGCTAACATAGTTAACCAATGTTCCGTTTAAAACTTGCAGGTAACAGGTAGTCATCCGACTTTCATCGTTCTACGCATAGCTAAGCAAGACTAGGCATATACGAGTTTAAAACTGGTAATATGGTAAATATGGAATAACAAGGGTGGTAATGCACCAATTAGGCTTTTACTTAACTCCTAATCACTTAATGCAGTAACGGAAAGCAAAAGCTGAAATTAATTTATAAAACACAAGGTAGGGTTGTATGCATCCGGGGCTTGCCTTCGTTGACAGGAAAAGTCCGATTCCTACGACAGTTACACAAGGATTCGATCCGACCTCAACAGACGGATTAACCTCCTCAACAGCTTGATTAACTACCACGTTTTCACCTTCATTCACTACACGTAATAACAATGCCATGTTTAACATGATGCGGAATACGAAACATGATGCTCGATGATGGATGCAAAATTAACAATTTGAATACAACTTTCCTTCGCGGTACAGTTGCAAGTCAAACAACTAAATCTTTTTCATAACACATACATCAATTGCCAAGGATCATCATCAACTAATGACCCAAGGGCATCACTCAATCCAAAAGTCCAAACAAAAACCTAAATCATTAAAGGTTACTATTCGCTTTTATGAATTAATTATTTAATTCAAAATTATGAAATAAATCAACTTATTCTAATTGAGCTCAAAATTTTAGTATATGTTCATTACATGATAACTAAGTGATAAAACAAATTTCATAATTTTTGGATAAATAAATAAGCCTAGAAAAATCATGGAAATACATTTATTAATAAATTGAGCAACTTTTATCACATTCAAAAATTACCTGAAAAACATTATTTCATATTTTTCTTAAATACTTTACATCACATAGAAGTCACACAAATATTTTCATAATTTTTGGAGCTCTAAATAAATCTACACAAAAATAACAAAAACAGACACTATTCATTTAAATCTGAAAATAGAAAAATCCATTTGAACGCTGAGTCACTTGACACCTGGGTCCCACTTGTCATCTTCAACCTCCGACGTTGACCACGGCAGCGACTGGCTCTGACCAGCGATTTCTCGCCGACGGTGAGACCAACTGGCGACGGCCAACGTACCAAAATGATCACCAAGACTAGGCTCATCGATTGACGTCCCTAGCAGCACTGATTACGACCCTATACTAGCTCGTCGTCGGCCATGGCGGACGCGGTGGCACGGCAGCGCTACGCCGGCGACTACAGACCGGTAGAGCTCAAACAAGGGATCCAGGAAGCACTAGTGGCTCACCCCAAACACGTTGAAGCAAGGAGCGAGGTCGGAGAAGCAACGGAGAGGCGTGACGACGATCACGGTGATCACGGCGGAGCAAAACATCGTCGGCGATGGTGTACCGGCGACTACAGTGATCAAAATGAGCAACCAGCTATGGATTAAGTACTATAGCATCGAGACTGAAATAGAATCAGCCAAAACCAGGGACAGAGATGCACCAAGGAGCTCTGGCCGCGGCGAATCGCGCTCGGCGGAGGAGTTGCCAGCCGCGAGGAAGAAGGGCGTGCACCGTGAGTTTTCGGTGAAGACAAGCCACAAGGACTAGTTTGCTGGATGCGCAAGGAACTAGCGGAGCTAGAACACACTTTGCTGCGATGGCGTGGGCGCTGGTTCGATGGCAAAAGCTCAACGGAGCTGCGATGGCGGTGACTGGAAAACAGAGGAAAGGGGCGGGGGCAAACGGCGACGGCTCTAGTTATAAAGGATGGCCAGGAAGCTCAAGGAAGCGACGCAGGAGACGTCTCCGCGCCAGCACGAAGCCGAGGATGTCCACGCGTGCGCCTAGAAGCGAACCGAAGGTCGCCGGCGATGTAGCTTGAGCGACGGGCACTGTTCACAGTATTTACAAGTTTGCCATTCGCCAAATTTCACAAATTACTCCCAAATTTTCATAACAACTCAAAAATCTCCAAAAATAAAAGTTGTTCAAAATCAAAAGTTCTACAACTTTGCTTTTATAACCATCTCCTAATTCGGTCTATATTTTGAAATGAACTTTTGAATTTGAATCAGGAAATTTAACGAATTACGCCTTTTTGATTTACTCAAAAATTTTCTAAACAACTTGAAAAACTCCAAAGATAAACTTTGCTTAACTTGTCAAGCACTACACTTTTGCTTTAAGGCTCAACCCTAAAATATACTTAGATTTTGAAATGGATTTTCAGGGCAGGGTTTAAATACTGAAAAGCGGGGTTTTCTCGAAAAATTCAAAACCCAGACAAACTTTGAACTTGAGTCAAACAATACAATTCAACATTCATTACACAATTGTAAACTTGTTTTAGTAAATGCATATCAAAGTTTTCACCAAATGCCAAATGCTTTGCAATGCATATGATGACATGTTAGCTTTTAATATTTAAACACCCGAGGTGTTACACATTGTCATGAGAGTCATTTATACTAGCTTGATTTGTATCATTTTGCAAATTTGTGTTAGAGAGCACTTGCACTTGATCATCTTCATCATCATTCATTTGCCTAGGCATCAATTCACCAACATCCATGTTCTTCATGGCTTTTGAAAGTTGAATGCCTCTAACATCTTCCAAATTCTCATTCTCATCTTGGAAACCCTTGGTTTCATCAAATTTAACATCATGAACTTCCTCAAGAGTACCACTATCCAAATTCCAAACTCTATATGCTTTGCTAGTAGTTGAGTATCCAAGTAGGAATCCTTCATCACATTTCTTGTTAAACTTGCCCAATCTAGTGCCTTTCTTCAAGATATAGCATTTGCAATCAAAAGCCCAAAAGTATGCTATGTTGGGCTTTCTTCCATTCATAGCTCATAAGGTGTCTTCTCCATCATTGGGTGACAATAGAGTCGGTTGCTATAGTAGCAAGTCATGTTGACTGCTTCGGCCCAAAAGAATGACTCACATTGTACTCACTCAACATTGATCTTGCCATGTCAATCAAAGTTCTATTCTTTCTTTCAACTAGGCCATTTGATTGTGAAGTGTACTTGGCCAAAAATTGATGCCTAATTCTAAACTCATCACACAAATCATCCACTCTTGTGTTCTTGAACTCACTTCCATTGTCACTTCTCACTTTTTTATGGTTGTTTCAAACTCATTATGAATTCTCTTGATGAATGGCTTGAAGGTTGCAAACACATCACTCTTGTCAACAAGAAAGATCACCCATGTGTATCTAGTGAAATCATCCACAATCACAAAGCCATATTTGTTACCACCAATGCTAGTGTATTGAGTTGGCCCAAACAAGTTCATGTGCAATAACTCAAATGCTTTACTAGTGCTCATCATGCTTTTCTTAGGATGGGTGTTTCCAACTTATTTTCTGGCTTGACAAGAGCTACAAAGCTTATCTTTCTCAAACACTACATCTTTCAAGCCTTTAACCAAGTCATGCTTGACCAATCTATTCAATTGTTTCATTCCAACATGACCAAGCCTTCTATGCCATAACCATCCCATGCTAGACTTAGTGAACAAACATGTAGATAATTAAGCTTGCACTAGCATTGAAATCAACCAAGTATAGATTCTCATATCTAAAGCCCTTGAAGATCAAGTTAGAGCCATCTACACTTATGATCTCTACATCATCTACCCCAAATATGCATTTGGATCCAAGATCATATAATTGAGCCACAGATAGCAAATTGAAGTTCAAGCTCTCTACAGCAACACATTGGATATGCTCATGTCATTGGATATTACAATCTTACCAAGCCCTTTGACCTTACCTTTGCCATTGTCACCAAACATGATACTATCAATCCCATTGCTATTATTTTCATTGATTGAATTGAACATTCTTGGATCACCGGTCATGTGTTGTGTGCACCCACTATCAAGCACCCAATACCTTCCTCCGGCTTTATAATTGACCTATAAAAGAAGATTAATTCTTTTTAGGTACCCAAACTTGCTTGGGTCCTTGAAGGTCAGTTACCAAGGTCTTTGGTACCCAAATGGCCTTCTTCTTTAGGGCCCATAATTGGTGTACCAATGAACTTAGCCTTCACACCATTGGCACCCTTAACAAGCATGTGACAAGAATCAAATCTAATTGAGGATACATTAGGTTGCTTGTTCTTGTTAGTCTTGCAATATTGCTCTATATGCCCAACTTGCTTGCATCTATTGCAAAACCGACCATTGCCCTTCACAAAGCTAGCTTTGGCAGTGACAAAGGCAGCCTTGTATTTCTTAGGGGTATAGCCTAATCCCTCTTTGTTGAGAGAAAACCTTTGGCTACCCAATCACTTTAGCAAGCGGGCATCTCCACCATAGGCATTGCCTAAGGAACGAGTGAGCTCATTCACCTCCTTCTTGATGGTCTCATTTTCCACCATTAGTGAGGCATCACAAGTGAAACCATCACTTAAAGGTGAAGTTGAAGTAGAAGTGCTACAAAAAGGGTTAGTGGGGAGCAACAACAATGGGCTTATAAAAAGATTCATCAATAATATCACATGTTAGTCTCACATCATAAGACACAATCACTTGCTCCTTCTTGGCTTCCTCCTTCTTGACTTGCTCGATAAGAGAGGAGTGATCCTTTTCAAGCTTAGAGTGAGCTTTGCCAAGCTTCTCATGGGCTTCTATTTGCCTCTCATGAGTGGCATTGAGCTCATCAAAGGATTGCTCAAGAAATTTGACTTTCTTGCGCAATTCTTTGCACTCCTTTCTCTTCATTTCAAAGCAAGTGTGCACTTGCTCACACATGTCCATGAGCTCCTCTTTGGTGTACTCCTCCTCCTCATCATCATCATCACTCCTACAAGCATCACTTTCATAGTCATTATCATCACTCATATCATATTTTACCTTGGTAGGCTTTGCCATGAGGCATGTCAATGAAGTGTCGAAGATAGAGGGCTTGTTGTTGATGGCGATGCTAGCTAGTGCTTTCTTGATAGATTTCTTGCCATCATCACTAGAGCCATCACTATCCGAAGAGCCATCACTATTCCAAGTGACCACATAGCCTCCACTCTTCTTCTTTTGGAAGGTCATCTTCTTCTCCTTCTTCTCCTTCTTTTTCTTTTTGTCTTTCTTGTGCTTCTTATTCTCATCCTCATCATTGTCACTATTGTAGGGACAATCCACTACAACGTGATCGGGGCTCTTGCAATTGTAGCATCTTCTCATATATTCTTTGCTCTTAGTGTGATCTTTTCTCTTTTTTGCACCATAGCCCTTCTTCTTCATGAATTTTCCCATCTTGCGCACAAAGAGGGCCATAGCTTCTTCATCAATGTCACTAAGATCATCATCATCACTTGATTCTTTCTTGGACTTGCCCTTGTTCTTGGATGATGAGCTAGCCTTGAATGCTACACTCTTCTTCTTCTTGTCTTCATCTTCCTTCTTGTCATCCTTGTCAACCCCCTCCCTTTCCACACGGTATGTGTCTTATGTCATAACATCACCTAGTACTTGGTTAGGGGTAATCTCCTTCAATCCTCCTCTTATGATAAGCAATCTCAACATCTCAAATCTTGGAGGTAGGCACATCAAGAACTGATGAGAGACATCATCATCATTGATCTTCTCTCCCAATGCCTTCAAATCATTTACAATCACTTGCAATCGATAAAACATCTTCGGAATGCTCTCATCTTCCTTCATCTTAAAGCTTGTCAACTTGTCCTTGAGAATATACAACTTGGCACTCTTCACCACTAGTGTGCCCCCATATGTTTCCTCCAATCTCTTCCACACCTCATTAGCTCTATCACAATCCTTGATTTGCTCAAACACCTTGGAATCAATGACATTGTATATGGTGTTGAGAGCCATTATATTGCATTGCTTGTTGGTCTTGTCTTGGTTGGTGAGATTGTTGGGATCAATGATAGCAAAGTCACTCTCGATCACATCCCATACTTGATCATTGATTGAACCAAGGTACATCTTCATCTTTCTCTTCCAATAATCATAGCATGTGCCATCAAAGAATGGTGGTTTGCCCCCACATGGTTGAACATAACTTGAGCCATAATTTGACACCGAGGTTGTTAAGCCTTCAATCAAACGGTGACCATGGCTCCGATACCACTTGAAAGGTCCTAATAAGGCTAGAGGGGAGTGAATAGCCTATTTAAGTTTCTACAAACCAACTAGAGCAATTTGATTAGTATGACAAATAGCAAAATGCAAACTTTCTCTAGCTCTACAAGGGTTCAAGCCACCTATCCAACAATTCTAGTTACTATGATCACTAGACACACAATTTGCTAAGTCACTACTCACTAAGAGTTCTCACACTTGCTATACTAAAGAGCTCCACTAGATGAACTTAAACTACAAAGCAAGCTCTCAATTCTAGCTACACTAAAGAGCTTGCTACAACTAGTTTGCGAGAATGTAAATGAGTGAGTAGGGTGATTATACCAGCCATGTAAAGGAGTGAACCAATCACAAGATGAATACCAACTCAATCATCATGAGAACACCAAAGGGCAAGAGACAACCAATTTTTCTCCCAAGGTTCATGTTCTTGTAGGCATGCTAGTCCCCGTTATGTCGACCAACACTTGGTGGTTCAATGGCTAAGAGGTGTTGCACGAACCTCATCCACACAATTGGACACTGCAAGAACCTACCCACAAGTGAGGTAACTCAATGATACGAGCCATCCACTAGAGTTACCTTTTGGCTCTCCACCAGGGAAGGCACAAGACCCCTCACAATCACCATGATCAGAGCTGAAGACAATCACCAACCTCTGCTCGATGATCCTTGCTGCTCCAAGCCATCGAGGTGGCAGCAACCACCAAGAGTATCAAGCGAATCCCACAGTGAAACATGAACACCATGTGCCTCTAGATGCAATCACTCAAGCAATGCACTTGGATTCTCTCTCAATCTCACAAAGATGAAGAATCAATCATTAAGATGAGTGGGAAGGCTTTGTCTAAGCTCACAAGGTTGTTATGTCAATGCAAATGGCCAAGAGGGAGAGCTAGAGCCAGCCACATGCCTTAAATAGAGCCCCAATGAAATGGTCGTTGGCTCCTCAATCCTCTAAAATTCGGGCTGAACGGACGCACCGGTCAGATTGACCGACGCTGGACCCCTGTGTCTGGTCACCTGATGATCGCCACATGTCATTAGCTTCAAATGTTGAATGCCCAATCTCAATGGCTGGTCTGCTTCACGCCACGTGTGTTAGCATATTTTCACAAACATTTTCAAGGGTGTTAGCTTTCCACTAGATCCTAAATGCATATGCAATGAGTTAGAGCATCTAGTGGCACTTTGATAATCGTATTTTGATATGAGTTTCACCCCTCTTAATAGTATGGCTATCGATCCTAAATGTTATCATACTCACTAGGTGTCTCGGTCACTAAAACAAAAAAAAACTCCTATCACATTTCACCTTTGCCTTTAGTTTTTAGTTTTTCTCTTTCTTCTTTTCCAAGTCCAAGCATTTCATCATCACCATGCCATCACCATCATCATGATCTTCATCATTACTTCACCACTTGGAATAATGCTACCTATCTCATGATCACTTAGATGAACTAGGTTAGCACTTAGGGTTTCATCAATTCACCAAAACCAAACTAGAGCTTTCAGTTGCATCATGAGGTTGCATCGAGTGGCACTAGGTGATTGAGTTGCAAGTCGGGTGCTTGTTACTCTTGGAGATTGCCACCTCCTAGATGGCTTGGTGGCTTGTGACTCTGTTGAAGCACACGAGAAGATTGTACGGTGCTCTGGAGGAGGATTTGTTAGGGGAATTGTGCTCACCCCGTGGGGATCGCGAAGAGCAACTCTAGTAGAGCGTGTCATTGAGCTACCCTCACTTTTGGCATCGGTTCTTGTGGTGCCCAATGTGTGGGCTTGGCAGGTGATGCCAATTAGCCACCGAACCACCAAGTGAACGCTCGACACAATGGGGACTAGCATGTTGGCAAGCACGTGAACCTCAAGATAAAATCATCGTGTCATCCTTGTCTTCCCGTTGGTTTGCATCCCCTTTACACAAGCTTGTCTTTATATTTTATACATTGTGCTTGTGTAGTTGCTCTTGTAATTAGTTAGCTTCTATAGCTTGCTAGTTACCTTCTTGCTTGTGTAGCAAAGAAGTAGCTCTCTTGCGTGACTAATTTGGTTTGAGTAACCTTGTTAGTCACATTGCTTAGTTTGTGTAGCTAAGTAATTTACGCTCTATAATTTGGCTTGTGTAGCCTTGTTATTAAGCATTGCTAGTGAGCTTAGGTGGCTTTGTGCTTTTGCTTACTAGTTTGTGTAGGAGCTCTCCCGGTTACCAAAGTACTAGTGCATAGGTTCGTGTGACCTTGCTCTAGAATTGATTAGGTGAGCTCTAACTAGCCTAGCACCTTTGTTGACTAAATTAGGATCTTTTTAAGGTGCTTGTGAACTTAGATAGAGAGGTGTAGTCTTGGCTTGACCGATAGTTTTAATTCCGCATTTGTTTTGGTTAGCCAACGCGATTAATTTTAGAAATAACTATTCACCCCCTCTAGTTCACCATCTCGACCCTACATGTGGTATTAGAGCTAGATCTCTCATTTGTGGTCTTCACCGACCCAAGAGGATGGCGACTTATGGGCTAGATGTTGATTGTCCACACATTTTTTATGGCACACACTTTGCATGGTGAAAAAATTGGATGACATGCAATTTTAAGTTTATTTGCCCTCAAATGTGGTGGATGGTAGATGTAGGCTTTTCTCATGTGTTGGATGAAGAGAATCTAACTCAAGCGCAAGAGAAATGCCTAGATCTCGACATCCAAGCTACTAACATGATGTATAGATCTTTGGATGAGTTGCATATTTGGAGAGATCATTAACATGAAGACCGCCCATGAGATTTGGATTCATCTCAATGAGAAGTATGGGACGGTCTCCGATGATGATGATGAGCCCAAGAAGGAGAGACATGAGTGTGTCGAGCATGACCACAATTTGATGATTGTGGAAGATTGCTCCACCTTATGGTCAAGTGATGATGATGATGATGATGATGATGATGATGATTCTACCACAAGATCACTTGACAAGGTTGATGATGATGCCTCAAGTGTTGCAAATGATGATGCTACTCCATGCACACTTGATGGTGGTGATGATGGATCATGCTCCGGCTATGAGAGTGATGTATCTACAAGCTCATCCACTACATCACATTGCAACATGTCACATGGTGACACAAAGGTATCTAATGCAAATGTGATTGATCTTGATTCATATGAGGAGCTTCTAGATAGATTTGGTACCATGATCAAAGCTTTAGAAAAAGAGATGGCTAAAACCAAGAAATTGAAAAATGAAAACTCTTTTCTAAAGAAAACATGTGAACAACAAAAGCATCTACTTTATGTTACTACTTGTTCACATGAGGAGCTAAAATTGGCTCATGAGAAACTTAGTGTTGCTCATGATAACTTGGTACAAGACCATGCTTTTCTCATTAATAAGCTTTCCAATGAAGAAATTAAAACTAGTCAGAGCTCATCACATGGGTCAATTGATCAATCACATGTTGTTGCTAACCCTTGTGATGTAGGCAAGAAGCATGTATCCACCTCTTGTGATGATTTATTAGCTATGCCATGTTCTTCACATATAGATGCTTATTCTACTTCTATGTCTTGTGAGACTAACCTTTTGAAGGAGAACAATGAGCTCAATGAATAAATGAAGAATTTGAGCAATAAGTTATAGAGGTGCTACAACTCTAAAATCACCTTTGAGCATATGTTGAAGACTCAAAGAAATTTTGGTGACATGAGTGGCATTGGCTTCAACAAGAGCAAGATCAAAGGCAAGAGATGGGGCAAGAAAAGATATGAAAGAGAGATGAAGAAGCAAGAACAAGAGAAGCTCTCTCATTTCATGTGCTTCAAGTGCCATGAAGTGAGACATCTTGCAAATGGTTGCCCCAATGAAGAAAAGCTCAAGTTGAAGAAAGAAGAAGAGAGGCTAAAGCATGTCAAGTGCTTCAAGTGTCGCACATGGGGTCATCTCACCTCTATGTGCCCAACCAAGCAATTGGTGAAGCAACAAGTGAAGCTTCAACTAGAGCCACAAGATGAGCAAGAAAAGAAGCCCCAAAATCAAATCAAGATCAACCATGAAGATGGTGGTGATTTGATGAAGAAGAAAAAGAAAACTAGAAGGGGTGGAAAAGCAAGAGAAAGAGCAATGTGTCCAAGGATGAATCAAGACGTAAACAAAGTGAGTAAGAACCAAGAAGAGAAGATGAAGGAAGTTGCTCACATCAAGTGCCATAGTTGTGATGAATTGGGCCACTTAGCTTCGGGTTGCCTAAACAAGCTTGAGAAGAAGGCTCAAGCAAACAAGGAGAAGCAAGGCAATGAGAAGCACAACATGAGCAAGGAAGAAAAGGCTCAAGCAAAGAGAAAATGCTACTCATGCTGGGAAAGGGGACACATGGCACATTCATGTCCCCTAGGTAATACTCCTAAGCCTATTTCAATTGATGCAAATATTATGCTTAGGAAGGATGGTAATGGTACCTCTGCGGTTGCTATTGCAAAACATCCCGCTACTCATACTAAGGCAATGCCTAAGTATGTTGCTCCTAACTTGAGAGGACTCAAACTTATTTGGGTACCATCAAAAAGTGGATGATTGTTTGTAGGTACCATGGCATTGGAGGCTTGATTCAATGGAGCTCTTATTGTTTATAATATGTTGAATCAAGTATTGAAGCTTAGTGCAAATCCCATCCCAATGCCAAGTCAAAATTGAGTGAAGTTCAAGTGCTATAATATACAAGTGCTATAATTCAAGTTGTGGTGATTTATTGGATATATTTGGTGGCTTGCAAATATGAGAGTCGAAGCTTGCTATTGAATGATCATCAGCTAACCAAGGTATATTTCTAGTTGATCTTATTCATTTGGGTGTGTATAAGATGTTTGAATTGGATAAACACATGTTGCTTGCTATAAAGATGATTGAATGGATTAAATGCTTAAAAATCAAATTTAAGTTGGTTTGAGTTGGATAAATTCATAAGATGACATTTAGTAAGTGGATTGAATGGATATATGTCTTGTGAAAGTATTCAAACAAATCTATTTCAAGTTTGGTTCAATTTGATGAAGAGTAGCTCAATTGGTAGAAATCTGTCCTATATTTGAAAAACTGAGCTAGCTGAGATCAAGTCTGAATTTGAGTGATCAAATCTATTTGTATTGGCTTGAAATTTGGTATGCATGCTCTAGATTTATGGTATAAGATTCTGTAGAAATTTCATGAGAATTGGACAAGAGATGCTTTGGATTTGGAATAGATCTTGTCAGCTATAGTGCAGCAGTTTTCAGCATGTAGCAGTGATGGAAGAATTGAAATCTGGTAGCATTATAGAAGTTAAATGAAGCTCAAATTTTTACAGATGCTAGATGACTTAGTGAAGCACATCTCCACCAAATTTCGTGGCATTTGGGTCTATACATTGGGAGATATGCATTTTTCTTGAAGGGTACAGAATCTGCCAGAAAAGTGACAATTATTAGATTAATCAAGAGTCACTTTGATTGAAAGGTCCTCAAGTTGGAATCATGTTTATGAGTGTTTGAGGTACCTAAGTTTGGCTTTTGATTGATCTAGAAGCATAACAAGCAAAGAGTACAAGGCTATTTGATTGTGGAGTGTATTTAGCACACATTTGGTACTCAAATTGAAGATCAAGACCAAGCTCAAGATGAAGATAAAGTTTAAGTTCTATTGACTATTGAAAATCATTTGGTAGAAAGAAAAGGACTTAAACAATGATTCAAGGTTACTCATTAAATTAAGTCCATCACTTGAATCAATCAATCAAATTATTTCAAGTGAGTATCAAGAATGGTTCTTTAGAGAGAGGTCACTTCTCCCTAGTGTAGGGGCTTGCCACATATGAGTAGGTAAACCAAGTGTGTTACTTGGAAGGCTAACATGAAAGTGGTTATCCAAGGGACATTTGAGATGCTTAGTTGAAGCAATCAAAATGGTTGATAAAAAAGTAAGCAACACCCAAAAGAGAGCTAGTCATGATAATTCAAGTGATATTCCAAATAGTGCTCTCATGCAAGCATTAATAGATGATGAAGTAAGCCAACCACAACTCAAGATTGTGCACTTGATCATTAGTGGTTTTCATTTCATATGGGTGAAGAATGGATTTCATATTGATGATTGATCTTCACCAAGCTATTGAATTGGACTTCACATTGCTATTGGACTGATGAATTGGAACCTATATGACTATCCTCTACTCCAACATAGCAAAGGTATCATTGTAATGTGCATGATCATTTTCATCCCTTACTAGTATGCGGTTAGTGCATATAGTACATGCTTGTTAGGATCATGCATGACAAATGAATTTTTAAAATTCATAGCCTACCACAATTGCTTGAATGAATAGTTGAATCTAGTGGTAGTGTATGAGTTTGTTCATGAGCTAGTGAACCCAAGTACTTGATTTAATTTGGGTTTCTAACAAGTGACAAGTACAACATTGACAAGATAACCCTTGTAAGAGGTGTGAAGAAGCTTGTCATTGGTTCAAACCAGACTTAGAAACTTAGGCAAATCAATTTAGTTCAAGTCATAATAGAAGCTCATGATGATAGCAAATGTTCAAGAAGTGGTTTTATTGACAAAACAATCATACACATGGTATCACATGTCTACACATGGTATCATTCATACAAGATGGTGGTTCCACAAGTGATCCTCAACTTTAAGTGATCATCAAGTGAAGAATGTTTTCCTCATCCACAAGAGCTCAAGATTAGTGAATGACCCATGCTTGGACATAGGGGGAGGAGCCCCACTACAATTGGTATCAAGGTCACAAGATCCTACACATGGTGTCTAAAGAGCTATACAACTAGTGTCATTACAATAATCAAGTGATGTCCATCAAAAATGCAAGATTCAAGCCTCAACCATCTACCCCAATGCGAGCTTTTGCATCAATGAGAAGCACACCTTTTATGGAAATTGATGACAAAGGGGGAGAGATTGTACAAAGATATGAAAGCTTTGGGAGAGATTTGAGACAAAGAAGTAGAGTTTGGACATGGATAAAGACAAAGAGGGAGCAACATTGAAGAATTGAGAAGGATCAAAATTCTTGGACAAGAGAAGCACACAAATAGGGGGAGCAAGCTCATGAACTTTGATTGACTACATTTGATATGTGCATATTCATGTGCTTGCTTGCATTGCATAAGTTTTTAAATTTAATATGCATGCTTGTGTGGTGTATGCTAGTCATAGAACTTGATTGATGATTTGATAACTAGCATGCATAGGATGGTAGCGAGACTTGTGTTTTTCAAGCAAAACTAGAACCTTGCTTATAATATTGATCTCACAGGGGTTTCTAGTGTTTTGTTGTCTAGCTACTCATGGTGCTAAGGATGGTATTAAAATGTGTACTCCAATTGGTATCACGCATCAAAGGTTAATTCTTTACACCTTAGCATCATTGGTAGTAATTACTCTCCCACAATTCCAATCTATGCATATGTGCGAGCTTCAAACCAAACACTCTAGCACATATGTAGGGGGGAGCTAATGCTACCAATTTGAGTTTCTGGTACTTCTCCAAAATCATATACACATGATAAAATTGTTTGGGCAAGCAACTCAAATCCATTTGAGCTTAAATTCCATATCTTTGTACAGTTGTCATCAATTAACAAAAAGGGGGAGATTGAAAGGTCCTTGTTTGGTTTTGGTAATTGAGTGACAACCTAGGTGGACTAATGTGTGGTTAAGTGATTTACACAGGAGATTAGTCCACAAGAACACTTGTGTGAGCAACTCATGCCATAGAGGTGAAATGGCTTGGATATGTTGCATAGCTCACACATGCGATGATGGAGCTTATTGCATATGAGACATGACATAGAGTCATGTGACTAAGGTGGAGAAGATCAAGACAAGACTTGGCTTGATGGACCGGTTGCAAGAGTGAAGGGCAAGTTGGAGGCTTTGGAGCGATGGAGCGCGTGGCGGTAAAGCTTGAGCAAGACTTGGCGCCGATGGACGAAGGCAACAATGAAGAGCAAGTGAGGTCAAGATCGATGAACCAACAAGGTCACGTGATGATATGAAGTGGATCATATCGTTTGTGATATGGTTGGTGCATGTGTTGCATCAATGATGGAGGAGATGGAATGGAGTGCGCAAGGCAAAGGTATAACCTATAGGGCATTTCATTTCACCGGTCCTAGGTGTGTAGAGAAGTTTATGATCGAGTTTAGGATAGATGGTCAGTACTATCAAGAGGGGTAAACTTGTTTGCATATCGGTCATCTAGTTCCACTCGAAGTGATCTAACTTTGTATTGTTGCTAGGATCGAGTGGCGTGGTAAATTGAGTGACTAATCCTTTGGAAAAATGTTTGTGAAAAGCTAACACACATGCACAAGTTGGTGAACACTTGGTGGTGTTGGCATATTTGCAAAGGAGATGAAGTTGGTGAAGAAGAGGAGGCGAAACCTAGGCTTGAGGTGTTCCTTGGGTGGCACTGCCACCCCCTGACCGGTGCACCGCCACCCCTATGGCGGTGCACCGACTAGGAGGCCAAGAGCAGCGTGTTGCCCTAAGGGCACTGCCATTGGATGTTTAGTGGCACCGCCACCCCTAGGGCGGTGCCCACCTAGACTTGGTTGAGCATAGCAGGAGCCGGGGTGGTCACCGGAAGTGACTGGTGTACACCACCTTGTGAGAGCAGTGCACTGCTAGGTGTATCTGGTGCCACCGCCATTTTTAGCTAAGAGCGACGGAGCTAGGCTGGTCACTGCCATGGTCACCACCATGGTGACGGCGGTGCACCGCCCTATTTTTCCTAAAGGCTAGGGTTTCTTGGGGTTGGCCTGGGTGGTCACCGCGACCCCTAGGGTGGTGCCACCATGAAAGGGACCATGACGCCTAAGAGAGGGGGTGAATTAGGCGACTTAAAACTCTAACTCTAAACTATGGCCACTTTTTCTAACCTTAGCAAAACTTATGCAAAAATATAAACTATCTAAATGTGCAACTACGGTTTTGCTAGTGTGTTTCTATCTCTACCACAAACGGAGTTATGCAAACAATGTAAATGCGAACCTAAAGAGTAAGGTAGAGATATGCAAACTCACATCGATGACTCCGGTATTTTTACCTAGGTATCGAGAAGCTCGTTGGAGCCCCTCACAAGGAATCCCTCACAAGGGCCAAGCTCCCGGTTAGGGTAACTCCGTGGATAGCCTCAGGGCTTTCCCCACGCGCAAGCAGGTCTCCGATGTGCCTTCCGGCAAGCCTCTCCTAGATGCTCCCCGCCCTCTTCACTATCAAGCTTCTGGCTAAACCACCGTGGGCCTTGTTCCCTTTGGTACACTGTGGTGGCCACACCATAAACGCGGTTGGTGTGATCTCGTAAGACTACAAGCCCCTCCGATGTACAACAATGGTGCGCGCAAGCACCGAGTGATAAGAGGTGTGCAAACCTCAATAAACACTAGGACTAAACCTAGAGCAAGCGTATAAGTAGTGGTCTAATCAATCTAAGCACTTTGCAATGCACCTACGCTAATCACCTAATGAATCACTAAGTACTATGCAAGTGGAGATCACTAAAATGGTGTATCAACACCCTTGGTATGTTTCCTCAGCTCTCCACCTCTCAAATGGCCAGTTGGGGGTCTATTTACAAGCCTCATGAAGAAAGTAGCCATTGGGGGCAAAACCCAGCTTTCTGCTACTGACAGGACGCTACTGTCGTCCTGACCAGACGCGTCCGGTCGTCCTAACCGTTGAGTGCGCACTTAAAGATCGGACACACTAAGTTGTTGCTGTGATGATGAATAGTAAAGTTTGTGCATCCAGTCACTACCTTGCTCAGCATCCTGTAGCTACTGCTGATGCCTGCTGTTGCCAAGCAACTGATTAGACGCGTCCGGTCCTCACAGGGTCATGTCCGGTCACCTCTGTGGAGCTCGTTTCTTCACGATCTTGCGTTCGGCTTGGTTCCTTTTTTCGTGCTTGGACTTTGCTTGATATCTTGGTTCTTCTCTTGTGCTTCTAGGGTCTTGCTTATGGTGTTGTTCGTGGGATCATCATGTCACCTTCATCCAAGTCACGGCTTGCACCTTATTGAACAACAAAACAATTACTTGCCAATTCATTAGTCCAATTTGGTTGTGTTGGTCATCAAACACCAAAATCCAAAGTAAATGGGACTAAGGTCCATTTTCCTTACAATCTCCCCATTTTTGGTGATTGATGACAACATGACCAATGCAAGCAAATAATAATTTTTTTGGAATTTAAAAACTATTTACTTGCTAGGATGCAATGCAAAAGGGCAAGGTTATATGATGCTAAAAGATACCACATGTAAACATCTTTGGAAACTTATTTTGCCCTTGCTGATGTCCCCATGTGGCATTATGTAATTAAGCCTCCCCTAACTCCATAATCCACTATCCTCCCATTCTCAGACCATTACCACTTGTAAATTATTATGATCGGGCTTGCTTTCGGTCCTACAAATTCTCCCCCTTTGGAATCAAACACCAAAGAGGAAGACATTAATAGCACAAGGGAGGATCAAACTTTGTAATCCTTTATATGTGGAGTGGAATAGGTCACAAAATTTGACTCTCAGATTAAATAGACTAAGCTCCCCCTAAATATATTGATACATATGATGGAGAATGTAGTTTATGCATAATTGGCAAATTAATGGTCAAGGGAGTTTAATCTATATAATGCATGGAGAAAACATATAAATACCAAAGTGAAATCAACATGATGATATCGGTTTAGAAATACCACATGTGGAAACCAATTTGATTTATACCACTTGCAATAGGTGGTGGATATTTGAAGTATAATGCTTAACTCTGGGGACTCCATTTTCCTTGCAATGAGACTACTACACACATGATAAGCTTAAAAAGGTGTTAGTCTCAAAGCATCCAACTTGTAGAGTAACCTCCCCCTAACTTTGTGCACACAAGTATGGAATACTTGTAGGAGATATGCACAGTGATTTTAGAATCAAATAATACCACTTGAAGATGACATCACATGAATGTGAGAATCATTTTCGAAGGTGATATTTGGGAGAAATTATCTACAATTTGGACTTTGGCACATATTAGATGAACAAGTGTAAAACAAACTATGTGCCATGCTCCTAAATAATTTAAACCATGTAGGTTTGCTCCAAGGGTTAAGAGTGAAACCGAGCAAGCCTACCATAAGATATACCTAGTGTATGCAAGATAAAAGATTAAACATGCAAATGCAAACCTAGGCATGAAAAGGAACTAGATGCTAATTGAGATTGCAAGAAATTAAATCTAGTTACCTAACAAGGGAAGGGGAATTTAGGGTGTATAGTATTCACTGACATACTTGGCAATTACCTTATCCATAATGACGCACCCCATGAAATGCACCCATACTTTGCCAAGTCTCCAAATTCCCTGAAGTCCATCGAACTTTTCACTTCCCTTTCGGGATCCAAGTCTTCTTGGAGCTTTTCATGTTGGAAATGATCTCCTTTGGCACCCAAATGCGTTTGGCCCCATTGTTGGCTTGCTTGTTCACCTTGATGGCCACCACCTTGTCATTTTTCTTCTTCTTCAAGAGATAAGGTGTGGAGGCCTTTTTGTCCATCTTGTTGGTGTAGGTGTTGGAGAGCTTGCTTTTTTTCCTTTTTGTTTTTCTCTTTCTTCTTAGCTCCTCCCCCATTCTTCACCTTGCACTCATAGGAATTGTAGCCTTCCTTGTGGCATACGTAGCAAACCATGGTTTGTCCTTCATCAAGCTTCTTCACTCCCTTGACAGTGTTATCTTGATGAAGTTGGGCTTGCTCTGTCTTTCCTTTCACTTGAGTCAAGTCCTTGGTGAGGTGAGCCACTTCTTGCTTGAGTTGCTCATTCTCTATTGCGACCTCTTTTGTGCATGTTTCTACAACTTTCTCAACACAAACTTGGTTGCACAAGGGTGAGTCTAAACATAAATCATTACAAGAAGTAGAGGCATCCTTTTTAGGCATGTCAAAAATTGAACCTTTCTTTTTAGGTACCTCGGTGGGGGTTGTACTGATGGCTTCAAGATTAGCAACTTTATTAGTTAGCTCATCACAATGTTTGCACATGGTTTCCATTTTAGCGAGCAAACTTTTATAATCATCTTGTGAGCTAGCTAACTTTTCCTTTAATTTTTCATTTTTCTTTACAAGTTGCTCATCATTGATTGTGCAATTATTTGTGTTTGCATTAGTCTCAAGTTGCTCAATTTTAGTAGATCTCTCCATATTAAGATTGGCAAAAGTTTCATATTGTTCAAGCAAAGTAGCATAAGCTTGTTGTGAGCTATCTAGTTTTTCTTTTAATTTTTCAAACTTCTTTTGTTGACTAGTGCAAACTTTAGCAAAGTTAAGATTTTGTTGCACAATTTCATCATAAGAAGGTAGCTCATCATCACTATCACTATCATTGTCACTATCACTAGGGATAGGCTTTTTGTTACCTTGTGCCATAAGACACACATGAGAAGAGCTTGATGATGAGTGCCTGTGGCCTCGCCTCGTGTGATGGTCTTCTTCTTCACTTGAAGAATCATCCCATGACCTTATTGATGTGAGGGCTTTGTCCTTGCACGCCTTCTTCTTTGTCTTGGGTGTGGGCTTGTTTGGACAAACTTCCACAAAGTGCCCCAACTTACCGCATCCATAGCATCCTTTCTTTCTTTGCTCATTTCTTTGATTGGTGAAGATGAAATCTTGAATTTGGATGGGCACACCCTTAACATTGAGCATTTGGATCATCTTCTCCACCTTGTTGATAAGTTTGATTGATTCTTCATCAAGGTCAAAGGTGGAGGAGGAAGATTGATCATCATCACTTGAATCTACATCATCATCATCATCTTCTTCTTCGTCTTCACATGAGGAGCTTGAGCTTAAGCTTGTCTCAACTTGCTTGCCCTTCATCTTCTTTTTCTCACTACATGCGAGAGCTTTGCCTTTGCTTGATGATGAGGCTTCTTCTTGACCCATCTTCCATGACATTTCAAATGCCACTATCTTGCCTAATGACTATGACTAGGGTCATGGTGCTCAAGTCCTCTATGTTGTGAAGGATGGTGATGAGCTTACATATTTCTTTTTTGGTAGCATGGAGATGATCTTCCTCACGATGTTTCGCATCATCTAGCTTTGTTAATCCTATTGAATGGAGCTCATTGATAATTAGATTCAAATGAGAATACATATCATGAACAAGCTCATCATCATTCATTTTAAAGGAATCATAATTTTGTTTAGCTAGACAATGTTTTTGCTCACAGACATTAGTTGTGCCGTCATGGAGCTCTTGGAGTTTTAACCAAATTTCATGTGCCGTATTTAAAGTGAACACTTGGTTAAACACATCCATGCTAAAAGATTTAAACAAGCAATTTTTAGCTCTAGCATTGAAATGAATTTCTTTTTCTTCACTCTTTGTGGGTTTATCGGGATTCTAAATGGGTTTCATTCCATCATGAGTGACTCTCCAAACACCCAAATCTACTGCCTCAAGGATGACAAGCCATTCTAGCTTTATAGTAGGGGAAGTTAGTGCCATCAAAATGTGGAGGCCTAGATGTATCCATCTCAATCCACTCTAAATAGCGTTGGCTCAACGGCGGTGAAGCCAAAGATCCAAATTGAGCCAACTGGCTCTGATACCAATTGAAAGGGACCATGATGCCTAAGAGGGGGGTGAATTAGGCAACTTAAAACTCTAACTCTAAACTATGGCCTCTTTTTCTAACCTTAGCAAAACCTATGCAAAAAGATAAACTATCTAAATGTGCAAATACAGTTTTGCTAGTGTGTTGCTATCTCTACCCAAAAGGAGTTATGCAAACAATGTAAATGCAGAAGCTAAAGAGTAAGGTAGAGATATGCAAACTCACGTCGATGACTCTGGTATTTTTACCGAGGTATCGAGAAGCGTGCAAGCTTCCCTCTAGTCCTCTGGAGGCCCTCACAAGGAATCTCTCACAAGGGCCAAGCTCCTAGTCAGGTAACACTGTGGATAGCCTCGGGCCTTTCCCATGTGTAAGTGGGTCTCCGATGTGCCTTCTGGCAAGCCTCTCCTAGATGTTCCCCACTGTCTTCACTATCAAGCTTCTGGCCAAACCACCGCGGGCCTTGTTCCCTTTGATACACGGTGGCAGCCACACCACAAACGCGGTTGGTGTGATCTCACAAGACTACAAGCCTCTCCGATGTACAATAATGGTGTGTGCAAGCACTGAGTGATAAGAGGTGTGCAAACCTCACTAAACACTAGGCCTAAACCTAGAGCAAGCACATAAGCGGTGGTCTAATCAACCTAAGCACTTTGCAAAGCACCTACGCTAATCACCTAATCAATCACTAAGCACTATGCAAATGGAGATCACTAAAATGGTGTATCAACACCCTTGGTATGTTTCCTCAGCTCTCCACCTCCCAAATGGCCAGTTGAGGGTCTATTTATAAGCCGCATGAAGAAAGTAGCCGTTGGGGGCGAAACCCAACTTTCTGCTACTGACTGAACGCTGCTGCCGTCTTGTCCGGACGCATCAGGTCGTCCCAACCATTGAGCACGTGCTTAAAGATCGAACACAATGCCAAGTCTGGTCATCATTGACCAAAAGCATCTGGTCGCATTTGCGCCGCTCTAGAACCTCTCTGGACTCATTCAGACGCTGCACTTTGTGTGTCTGGTCATCCAGTGCCGCTACATTTGGTCCTCACTTAGTTGTTGTCGCGATGATGAATAGTGAAGTTCATGCATCCGGTCACTGTCTCGCTCAACGTTCGATCATGGCTGTTAATGCCTGCTGTTGCCAAGCAAC
The DNA here is from genome assembly GCF_019320115.1 of Miscanthus floridulus. NCBI lineage: Eukaryota > Viridiplantae > Streptophyta > Magnoliopsida > Poales > Poaceae > Miscanthus > Miscanthus floridulus. The sequence goes on from NC_089587.1 coordinate 124,111,285, forward strand.
TGATCGGACGCGTCTGGTCCTCACAGGGCCACTTCTGGTCACCTCTATGGAGCTCATTTCTTCATGATCTTGTGTCCGGTTTGGTTCCTATTTTTGTGCTTGGACTTTGCTTGATATCTTGGGTCTTCTCTTGTGCTTCTAGGGTCTTGCTTATGGTGTTGATCATGGGATCATCATGTTGTCTTCGTCCAAGTCACGCCTTACACCCTATAGAACTACAAAATAATTACTTGCCAATTTATTAGTCCAATTTGGTTGTGTTGGTCATCAAACACCAAAATCTAAAGTAAATAGGCCTAGGGTCCATTTTCCTTACACACCGCCACCTCCGTCCGGTGACCATAGCCATTGGAATTCGACCATTGAGGAGGGCACTGCCGTGTTCGGTGCCCTCATAGAAACCAGCAGCTTTGCTCCAACAAATCTATTTGGCTTGGGGCTATAAATAGAGGTGGAGCTCGGGTATTTGGAGGGTTGAGTACCCTTGGGACTAAGTGTCCATGCTTGGAGAGTGCTTGGGAGCCCTCTAACTCACTTGTGCTTGCAAGAGTGTGATCTGATTGCGAGTGAGTGTGATTCTAGTACGTTGCATTGTGAGGTTGCATCGAGTGGCACAAGGTGATTGAGTTGCAAACCCATGGTGCTTGTTACTCTTGGAGATTGCCACCTCCTAGACTGGCTTGGTGGCTTGTGACTCCATTGAAGCACGCGAGAAGATTGTACGATGCTCTGGAGGAGGATTTGTTAGGGGAATTGTGCTCACCCTATGGGGATCACGAAGAGCAACTCTAGTAGAGCGTGTCATTGAGCTACCCTCACTTTTGGTGTCAGTTCTTGCAGTGCCCAATGTGTGGGCTTGGCGGGTGATACCAATTAGCCACCGAACCACCAAGTAAATGGTCGACACAACGGGGACTAGTGTGTGGACAAGCACGTGAACCTCAGGATAAAATCATCATGTCATCCTTGTCTTCCCATTGGTTTGCATCCCCTTTACACAAGCTTGTCTTTATATTTTATACATTAAGCTTTAGTAGTTGCTCTTGTAATTAGTTAGCTTCTGTAGCTTGCTAGTTACCTTCTTGCTTGTGTAGCATAGAACTAGCTCTCTTGTGTGACTAATTTGGTTTGAGTAACCTTGTTAGTCACATTGTTTAGTTTGTGTAGCTAAGTAATTTATGCTCTATAATTTGGCTTGTGTAGCCTTGTTATTGAGCATTGCTAGTGAGCTTAGGTGGCGTTGTGCTTTTGCTTACTAGTTTGTGTAGGAGCTCTCCCGGTTGCCAAAGTACTAGTGCATAGGTTTGTGTGACCTTGCTCTAAAATTGATTAGGTGAGCTCTAGCTAGCCTAGCACCTTTGTTGCCTAAATTAGGATCTTTTTAAGGCGCTTGTGAACTTAGATAGAGAGGTGTAGTCTTGACTTGACCGATAGTTTTAATTTTGTATTTGTTTTGGTTAGCCGGCGTGATTAATTTTAGAAATGACTATTCACCCTCCTCTAGTCCGTCATCTCGACCCTACACCTAGTGGAGAGGAAGGATGATGGGTCACGTTGCTGGAGCGCGGTGGAGACAAGACAGCGGCCGGTCAGGCGTGCTGGAGAGCGTTGCGGCAACGTGGTCACGTTGGAGCACACCGCAGCGATGCGGACGCCAAGGTGCAGTATGGAGATGAACGGGCGACAACGGCCTCATGAGCAGATGTGGTTGGAGGCGAGTGGATAAGCGCTTATACTAGTGAGGAGTGCTGGGCAGGGCTGGTGCCGTGGCCCACCAATAGAAACATCCGCAGCACAGCATTACTAAAACCAGAAATAGGTGACCTGAGTTGCATCAACTGCAGCCAAGCGTAAACAAGCTCTTGGGTGATCCCGAGTAGTAATTTCTAATTTGAGGGCCCAATAATCACTCATATTTCTTAATACCACAAATTCATGTGATACAAGTATATAATTGTATCCATCTCATGGATTTTACAAGACAAGCAAATTTTAAACAAACATGTAACAGATTTAATAAAAATAAATGCTTGAAACAAAACAAAAGATTTTCATATAGGTCTATAATTACAGCAATTCTATATACAAATTACACCAAGATAGTCATTGTAATTTTAATATATAGGTACAATATAAATCTAGTATAGATTGGTAATAATAATTTGTTTGTCTATACAGATCTTGGGTGAAATGTGTGTTTTGATCACCCAAGTGTATATGTTCTCTTTCTTCGAGGTACCTCGAGGGGTTCTCAAGGAAATAGAATATTATAGATCAAGGTTTTTCTAGCAAAATGATCAGCACAAGAAAAAAATATAGGCATATAAAATGGGCTTTAGCGTGCCAACCCAGGGAACAAGGAGTGTTGGGCATTCAAAATCTAGATTTATAGAATAAGTGCCTTCTAAGTAAATGGCCATGCAAACTTTGTAATGAAGATGGAATGTGGCAGGAATTATTATGAAATAAGTACCTAAAAATAAAACACTTTCCCAAGTTAATAAGAAAGCTGGCGATTCTTATTTTTGGATGGGCTTAATGGCAGTGAAAGATTATTTTTTTAATTTGGTGAGGTTCAACCTAAGGGACTGCTCTCAAATTAGGTTTTGGGAAGATACCCTTAAGTTATAGATTCACAAACTTGTTCAACATAGTTCGCAAAAAGCATGTAATAGTAGCCGAAGTATTCAGCACGATTCCCCTTAATGTCTCTTTTAGGAGGGCACTAATAGGAAATAAATTGCTAGAATAGAATAATCTAATTGCAACTATTGTGAATGTAAACCTATAAGCAGGGAAGGATACTATCACATGGACCTTAAGTAAAAGTGGTAATTTTACGATTAGGTCGATGTACAGATACCTAATCACTAATGACATCAAGGTAACACATGAAATTTGGCATGCAAAGTGTAACACCCCAGTGTTAAGCATTGCATTTGGCATCTGTATTTTATGAGCACAAGCATCATCCAAGCATTCATGAACATGAGCATATGAAATTTCATCTCATTCTTATACATTATCACATGAAATGTTGATTTTATATATATGCTTATGCTTGCAATCATGTATGACCAATGTATGAAATGGTTGGGAGGTCATGAAAACACCTTAGACACATCTAGAATGATAAATGGAACAATGTTTGTATTCATGACATAGGCCAAATTTGCTTCTAAGTGTTGGTTTCATTTGAAATTCCATTTTCATGATACTAGTTTGACCAAAGTTGAACAGTAGCTTAGAGTGTTTTTATGGCTATGTGACCTAAATAAAAGTTGTAGTAATTGACTAGGGTAACAACTTTTATTTTTGGGTTAAGACCTAATTCAGTTCCTAACATATTCAAAAATAGCTCCAAAGAAGCAAGGAAATACTGTTTTGAGACTTGCAAAATTTTCTAAGTCATAATGTTGTTTATAGTTTCAATGTACCTCACTTGGGAGCATTGTAACTGGCTAACCATTGCGAGTTAGGGGATGCTTCCTAAAGAAAATGTGTATATTACATGTAGTTCTACAACTTTGGTTAATAAAGTTTTTGCAACGGATGAACGGATTTGGAGTAATATGACCATGAAGCAGCGCTGTTAGGCTTTGTTCGTGACTTTGATCACGTGGACGCGCGTGGCGTCGTGGCCAACCGGCCACAGGCCACGGCCGCCACATGGTGGCCATACACCGGTGTTGGCCCGGTCGGTCAAGCCAGCACGGGGAGAAAAGGCGTGCGCCTCTGCTGCTCGCCTCCATTCGCTCCCCTCTCGCCCTACCTCACTTGCTCTCGCTGCTCACCGAGCGGAGCCGCGCTGTCGTCGCCACAGCTGCACCGCCGCTGCGCAAGCTCACCGACATCATAGCACCGCCATCCCATAGCTCTCGCCAGCAACTCTACCATCACCTTCCCTACCTCCTCGACCTACTCGCACCTTCATCTGAGCCAAGATAAAGGCCTACAATTCCTTTCCACCACCGTAGCCATCGCCGAAGCACCGCCGAGCTTTGAGGTCACCGTGGTCGGCCTCAACCAAAGCCCCACCCATCTCTCTCTCTCTCTCTCTCTGGTTTTGCCCTCCCTATAGGCCATAGATGCTCAAGCCATGACCCATTTAATCTCTACCGCCATGTCCCTACCGGAACGCACGTGCGCGCGCATGGCCGCCATTGCCGCCATAGGTTTGAGATGGCCGTGGCCGAGGTTGTTCGCTCTCCTTCTCCTTTCGCATGTTAGGGTTAGGATGAAGTTAGGTCTAGCTCACGATAGGACCTTAAGGCCAATGCAGGCCTCGTTGGAGCGGTAAGCAGGCCTTTCGTCATCGTGCTCTCACTACCCTGGTGCCATGCACGCTGCCAAGCTTGCCGGTGCCACCTTGAACCCTAACCTACGCCTTGTAGCTTTGATAGGTCACCACGTAGTTGTAGCGAGTCTCGTCTAAGCTCACCATGGCCGAAGCTCATCGGAACACCGCTGCGTAGCTCCACCATCCGCCATGGCCACCGTCGAGCCTACTCCAGCGAGTCTCTGGACCAACCAAGCGCACCCATCGATGCGGGACATCGAGGCAAAGCCATCGGTGGTGATCTCACCGCCGGCGACGAGCTATGGCCGGTCAACCATCGTGCTCTGTTTTGTGTGACTGACATGTGGGGCCACACTGACCGTGGGGTCCAGTTGTCAGCATCTCTGGGTGCATGGACCGGGTGCACTTAGCCGTGAAGTCAAATTGAAATGTGATATTCTTGACTTACATGCAAAATTTAAAAATTCATATCTCAAGCTAGAAGTGTCCAATTTTGGTGAATCAAATTTTGTTGGGTTCCTCATGAAGTGTAGTATTTGATAAAAATATGAAATCTACAGTTTAGGATATTTTTCTAGGAGAATTAAATTGAGCAAGATAAGTGCTTTTAAAGTAGTTTATATCTTGTAAAATGCATAACTTGAGCTAGGAAAGTGATAAAATTATGATTCCAATTTTTTATGGTCTTATGATGACATGCTCTAGCTAGGAAAAATATTAAACCTATAGTAAGCATACTTGAGATATTGTCTTCATATTTAATCCTAATTAATTGCTAGTTTCTAGTGAAATTAATTGGGGGTAAAAATACATAACATATGATCATAGAAATTTTTACACTGTATTCTTATGCTAGGAGGAAAGTAAGAAAATATTAAATCTGTTGCTTGACACTTTTCACTATGCTAAACTATTTTTACTAAAATAAACCTATGTAACTTGTCATTTTTGTAAAGGTAGCTATACTTATCCAAATGGCATGAAATTTGTACAATAGACTAATAAGGTCATTTTTAGACTACTGTAATTGTCTTAGAATTTATTGAGCTTTGGAAATATTTATCCTTTAAATCATTGTATTATCTAAGGAAATTAATAAATGGATATAGATAAATTAGTTATATTTAATCAAGATGTTTTTGGTGGTTCTTGTGATGCATATGATCTGTTAATGTTATTAGTTAGGCTTAGAAGTAATTGGTTGTATGCAACTAGTTAATTATTGCCTTATAATTCAACTAGATGGCTGCATATATAGTTTTGGTTGTGGTGATGATTTCATGATGATAATTATCTTTTCTGTAAAGATGGTTAATAATAAAGTTGTAGATAACTTACTTATCTACCTTGTGTTAAATTTTAATAGTCATCGACCTTATGGTTCAAGAATTATATCTGTTAGAAGTCTATTGTCAGAAATGCTTTATCTCTGGATAGATCTGAATGATTGAATTGTTTGACCTAGATAACTACTAAATCACTTTGAGATGATTAAAAGAAAGTTGTAGGTAATTTCATAAGCTTTCTAGAATGTCCACAACCATATTATTTTGATGTGTATAACTCTAGTTATGGTCAAAACAAGTGGCTAATATCTTGTAGTCCAGAGAATGATTCACATAAGTGTTTGTTTTAGTTACTAGAGAAGAGATATGCACCTACTCAGTAAAAGAAAATATAACTTGTTATCATCTTAATGCAATACTATTGAAAACACTTATGCGGATGCATTCATCACATCATATCATATTATACATGTCATTATATATGCATTCGTGATATCTTATTTCATACTCATGCATATAGGATCGTCCGAAGGGATAACTCTTCTGGAGTTCAACGAAGAAGAAGAGGAGGATCTACAGGAGACACCTCAGGCCGTAGCTCTAGGAGAAGAGGAGCAAACTTTCGAGGACCTCCCTAAGTGCCTTGACCATCGGCCAACCTCTTTCCTCAAAGGCAAGCCTCGGAGCATTCTAAGTCTCCTATGTTTTACAAAATATCACTTTGAATCCTTTATGTTGGATGCATTAGGTTATAAGAGTTGATTAGAAACACTTGATGCATAGAACTACCTTGTCCAGTTACATATACCTTTAACCCTATGTAGGTCCAGGATCGAATATATGCTTAGCTATGCTTAGACTAGTAGAAGTTGGGTGATTTCCTATCACCTAAGATATATAGGTGGATACTGAAGCACGGTTGGCTATATTTGCTATCAGTGGAAAAGACCCATGGGGAAATGTAAATGGAAGCCGGGCGGAGTCTGTGTGGGTTGACCCATGTGATTCCGTCTATGCCAGTTAAGGACCACACCGTTGTTGGCACTTCTGACAAGATTGAACGCATGCCTCTCACTTAGCTGGCCGGATAACTCGTTCTGATCGTGAAGCCAAGTAGCTCAACTCAGGCCAGGACCCATTCTATAAAAGTGTGCACTCTGGATGATAGTAAGGATGTGCGGGGAGCCAGACGTGAGCCCAAGGGTAGGCCTGGGCCTGAACATCCTGGCAGCTGGTTGTCCCTAATTGTGAGGCGCTAATCGAACCCGCAAAATATGGACCTGAGTTGTACCAAAGGTGACCTAAGGTGACCATTGATCTGGTCTATCTGGGTTTGTGTTAGGAATAAATTTCCAGCTGGTTGAAATCGATTCGAATCGCCATCTCTCCCGGACAGTGATAAACTTGGCTAGCTCCAACATCGTAGTATCTATATTATGGAATGATGGTTATGATGAACATGGAATTATTATACCAACTATGGTTACTACTATATGCTACTAAATGATATACCACATGTTTGGCACAGGCTAGTTGCTAATATAGAGATGAATAGCTATAATTAACTTGATGACCAAATTATAATTGTATACTTGAATTGGTAAGTTTTTTATGCAAAATGTTGTCAAGCTAGCTCCACTTATAAAGCCTTGCATAATCCTTAAAGTCACTTTATTTTTGGTTTATGATGGGTAAGTCTAGCTGAGTACCTTCTTATACTCAGGGTTTTATTCCCATTGTTGCAAATGGTACAGTGTATCATGGCTATTGCAAGAACTGCTTCTATCCTACCGTGGACGAGGAGTGAGCCCTGTGCAGGCATCTCTGATTAATCCCTCTCATATGCTTTTGTAGAAGTGTGATCGTGGGCTGGCACTATATTTAAACAATGTTGTAGATGTTGGTTTCAAACTTTTAATTTGCTTCCGCTACTATTTTACTGAATTCGGTTTGTAATAACCTTAGTTTATACTCTGATGGATGAACTGTATTTATAAACTTTATGAAACATGTGACATGTATATTGATGAGAACATCGCCACACTGGACACACCGACGCCATGGTCTTCCCCAAGTTCTAATTCGTTCCCAACTCAGCTGCCACGTTGCCCTCGGATTCAGCAGACACGTCGTCACTGTTTCGGTCATAACTTCCTCATACGACATCGAAACGGGCCATTCTTGGATGCGTTGGAAACGGGACGACGATGCCATCGTTTTGGATCTGGTCCCAGCTCCAGAAGGTCCGTGGATCATTCTGTGTGACCACGGCAAGGTGCTGCGTCACCTATTTGGGCCAACTTGGCCATGTATCGTGTCGGGCCTTAAGCCCAAGTTGTGGGCGCCCAACCCCTGGCCGTCCCCAACCCTAAGTCGAGTCTTAGACTATAAACATAGCCGCCGCCGCTGCTACACAATTGGGTTTTGTTTAGAGTTTAGTTTTCCATCGAGAAACTGGATCGTTCATTGTAACTGTGGTGACAAATCCTTTTACAGTGATCTAGGGCCCCCGTTCTTGATCTCCTCCACTGTGTCGATTAGTCCTTTGGAACCGAGTTCTTGAATCCTTTATTGATATTCGCGTCATTCATATTTGCAATTTCAGATTGCGTGTTTTACCTTCTTGCTTGTGCTCTTCGATTCGCTTACAGGAAAAGCCTTCTTGGCGAGGTCAATCAAGTTGTGCTTGGTTGATAACCAACGGAGCAGTGGTGTAACGGTTGCAGGGTTCGAATCATGTCTGATTTGAAGCCGGATCGCCAACGTCGAGATCTCCACAAATCGAACTTATCGGCTACCTCTCGGAAGATCGGGCCTGTACTCATCATATATTGAATCATGTACGATCTTGGTTATATGTTGATGGTTAATCGAGACTCTTCGTGGCACTCGACGGACTACCGGGTTTACATTGGCTCAAGTATGACAGTGCGACCGTTTGCGGGCTGCTATTGTACTTGTGCTCTTATAAATTAGTCGGTTCTGCTACATAAAGCTGCCACTTAAAATTAAGATATTTCTTTGGTTCCTCAAAAAGGGTGTAATACTAACTAAAGATAACCTAGCTAAAAGAAATTGGCAAGGAAGCAAATATTGTTGCTTCTGCAGTAATTTTGATACTATTCAACATCTGTTTTTTAGTGTAAATATGCAAAATTTCTTTGCCGTGCATTGCATATGGTGTTTGGTATTACCCCACCATGTTCTGTGGGGAACCCTTTTGGGAATTGGTATAAGGTAACATGGAAAATATTCAAGCTTGTTATTACTAGTAGGGGCGGCTGCCTTCTATTGGACCTTATGGCTCACTAGAAATGATAGTGTTTTTGACAAATGTAGTCCTAAAATATTTTTGCAGGTCTTATTCAGGGAACGCATTGGTTCCTTTTTGGGTCAGTTGCAGCCAAGTGAAGAAAAGAAAGAATGTGTCAACAAGGCTTGTCAGACCCTGGAGACATTGGCTTTGGTATTTTTTTTCCTCTTATGGATGGCCCATTATGTCTAGGATTGCAAACTGATTTTCTATCTTTTTTGTGAGTCTGCTTTAAACATAAGTGTGAGAGCTTCTTTGTAATAATGTGGTCTGATTCCTCACTAATGAGCGAGGATGAAGCCGCATGTTCATTCCATTATCTAAAAAATGATTTAGAGGACCAAATCACTCAGATTTCTTAATACCACAAATTAATGTGATATAACTATATTCATCACATGATTTTTACACTTTAATCTAGCTGGAGTTAGGAAAGAAGCCCATGTGGCATCTTTGGATTGAGCAGAAAATTCGAGTGAGAAGAAGACTAAAATCACACAAGTGAGCTTTAGCTTTCTTGATAAAGTAGGGAATTCAACTGAAAGTGAAGGGAGTACTCTAACTATTGGGTGCTCAAGTGAGATTACTATGATTAATGGCATCGTGAGAATCATGAGATATCATAGAAGATATTTAAAAAGTTTGTACAATTTTGTTTTAGATCCTTGGGTTATTTTGTAATAAAGTCATCGTTTTGTAATAAATACTACAATGTATCTTGTTAATGTTGCCACATATGTATGAATAAATTAATCCTTATAAGCATGTGATTTGCATTCGATTTGTCTTTAAAGCCAGGTGTGATATTCACTATCACCACCCATTGCACCACTTGATCCACCGAAGCTATTGTTGAATTGAAAACCAAGTGGACCATGACTGAAATCAATTGAACCATGAATTGAGAATCAAGTATGTAAACCATGAATTGTAACTGAAATGCACTCTAAAATTCACCTTGAGGTTGTCCGGGAGGTTGAGTTTGGGCAAGAGGTGGAGGGGGAGGTTGAGCTTGGCCAGGAGATGGAGGGGGAGGTCAAGCTTAAGCAAGATGTTGCTACAAAGGTTGAGCTCAGGATGGAAGACACCGACGAGGTTGAGCTCAACAGGAGGTAGCCATAGAGGTTGAATTCATGCAAAAAAGGCACCAGAGAGACCGAGCTTCGGTACAAAGGCACTTGGGAGGCCGCCGTCAGGGAGGGAGCCAAAGTGCTTAGGCGAGGATGCATCAAGGGAGGTTGAGCTTGGGTATGCCATGGAGCTCGAGCTGACCAAAACCGAGGACGATGCCAAGGGGAGGTTGACCTTAGACAAACCGGATCTGAGGAATGTGCCGAGGGGAGGTCGAGCTTGGACATACCAGATCCAGGAGGGCACCGAGGGAAAGTCAAGCACGGGTGGGCTACCAATGAGATCGAACACTGGCGAGCAGACTAGGGCTCCGGTGGCCGGACCTAGGGTTCCTCCTAGACTCTTTAATCCGCTAAGAAAAGTGGGGGTGAAGCTGGAAAGGTGGGGGCTCGAGTTAGGTATTAGGTCAACGATGGTGGAGGTGGTGCACGAGCGAGAAGAGAAAAGAGATCCGTGTCGACACGGGTGGAAAGGGAGGAAGACGAATAGAACATACAGAAAAGTAGGGCATGAGAACCCTAGGGAAGAGGGCCTAAGGAGAAAAGTAGGGGCCCTCCTTTTGGGTGCTCGAGTAGGAAGCATATTGATGGGGGGTTTATACAATATAGAATGGAACTTTTGTATTGAGGGTGGATATTTCATTTTAATTTTCTTATATCCATTGTACCATTAATTACCTTTCCTTCAACCATCCATGCGTCGAATTGGCAGGTCTCATTCCTTGCAAGCATAAGTCATCCATGTGTGAGAAAATCAATAACCGTACCATCCCATGTTCTCGACAAAATTTAAGCCCCGAATGCCAGCTCAAGGACCAAATTGGTTCCATTAAAATTCGAGGACCAGTGTGAGCCAAAGCCATCTTATCATTTGGAGGGATGAAAATGATCACACAGGCCTAACCAACAACAGCACGACATAACCTAGATTTTGACGAGGATAAAAACAAAACACGATACAAAAACAGCAGAGTAACAATTTGCACAGAGGAAACCTTACCATTGGAGCAAAACAAAACATCAAGCACACCAAACTAGTACCTAGTGGTAATACTTAGCCTCATGACAAAATTTTCATCTGCTACAAAAAGAAAGCATTGCCTATGTGCCTAATACAATAATCTATCAGCTGTCATAACTCGTTGTCAATGATGTTTCTGATCATATCCATAGGAATTAGCCCCTCAGTGCGTATGGCATCCTTGTTTTGGTCTGGACTGAAGAAATAAAGCGTCGGAAGCCCTCTTACCTGAATGTTTCATTATTAGTGACTTTAATAATTGAAGAAAAAAATAGGAGAAACCTAAATAAGGATGTAATCAACACTTCGTTGGCTTGAATGAGTGCCATCTTGGGTGTACCTGCATGTCTTTTGCAAACTCATATTCATCATCTGTGTCCACCTTCACAAACAGGGCATTGTCCTCATACTCAACTGCAAGCTGCAATATATTGAAAGGACTGTTTAGAGATACTGCATGATGTATCAACATAGGCAGAGCAATTAGATAATCTTCTTTCCCTAAAAAAAAGGAGCACACATAAGTGCAAACAGCTCCAATATTCAAGATACCAGCAATAAATAAACAGAATCCCCAAGTGATTGATTATGCTTTAATAGAAGCTAGAAATCCAAAAGTGGTTTTCATCAAGATTTTTTCATCTTGGTTACCTTTTCACATTATTTTCAAAAGAAACAAAAGAAGGATCACTAATTGCTAAGAATACTAATATCTGTTTGGGGAAGTCAGATGAAAATTCTTTTTTTTAGAAAGGACGGCAAAAGCTTTGCCGCAATTTTCTATTAGACGAAGAAAGAAAAAGGCAAGTGTCAGCCCAGTTTTTTGAATGGAAACTGGGCCAGAAAACCATACAACTGAGAAGAGTGCCCCACTCATCCTGTACAACTTTGGTACAACTGTCACAACTCACACCACCACTTGCAACTTGGTCGAATCGACCTAGCTAACAACAACTCGCCAAAGAAAAACCAACTAAAATACCTCAACTAGAAAGAAAAAAAACTTGGAGAACCAAGCACCATCGCCCTAGGGCACCGAGCACCATCATCCATGGGGAAGCAGGTCCACAACAGAAACTGGATCACCTAGCAAAGCCTTCAAGAAGGAAACGACGCCAGGAGCGTCGACAAGCTAGCCCACCAAGGGAAGGTTTTCACCTGCAAGATCCAGCACAGTAGGAGAAGAGGTAGGAAAGGACGCCTCCAAGGAGGGCACGGCGTCCGCAGACGTCGTCGTCCAAGCTTTCACCCCGACCTCATGCAACCTCCATACCGCCGCCACTGGAGAACCGTAGAGGTAGCCTAACCGAAACTAGCCCAAGAAAGGGGAAAGGCAGGTGATGGGGAGAGAGGGCCGGGATCAGTAGAAGCCCCAGTCGCCCATCCCACCACCGTCCCAACCCCTGCCGAGCAGTCCCAGCATCAAACCCTGCCACGCAGAACTTCCAGCAACGTCCGTCGGCCCCACACCGCCCACTTCGCCATGCCGCTCAGCCTCCGTCGCCGCCGGCCACGACCTGGGAGCTGTTGCCGCAGCAGATGGTGCTAGCCCGTACTGCCCTAGCACACCATGGCCGGCGGTGGAGCGCCGCAGAAGCTGCTGTCGCCTTGAGCCGCCGCTTCTCCGCACGGATCCGGCCAAGAGAGCACCGGATCCGGCAGCCGTAGACCCGAAACCAACATCCGTCGAGCCGTAGACGAGCCGCCGGGCGGCGCGACCGCCGGGACCTCCCACACCACCACAGGATGGAGAGGAGCCCGCCGCAAGTCGTAGTCCACACGGATCCGGACCCGACGACACCGGATCCGGCCTCCAGCACACCGGTCCGCCGTCCTCGCCACCATCGTCGCCGGCGCCACCATGGCCGGCGGCCTCACACAGCGAACTCACCAGCCAGGGGTGGAAGCTAAACTGTCTAAATTCTAAATTCCTCTCGGAGGCCTTCTCGACTTGTCCTATACCAGACTACACCAGCTACCAAGCTGTCTAAATTCCTCCCAAATAATATACAGTCTGATATTAATCTAGACTAAATTGTCCAATGAAGGTATTTATATATTGTCAGAAGCTCCGCATATAATTGCTTAATCCAGCGGAACCTATGCTCAGCATAGCTGCGTACCACATTCCTTTCCATTTCACCGCATAGTTTCCACTGAAGGTGACACTGACGGGCACATAAAACTCATTTATACCACTGGTCTCATTGGTTGCAACTTCACAGACAGGCATTGTGTTGGCCAAGATAACAACAGTCACACAGCAACAAACAGAACCAAAAGGATGGAAAACCGGCAGGGAGCGTGGCTCACCATCTCGATGTCCTGCGCCATCTGAACACAGGGCCCGCACCAGGTCGCGTAGAAGTCAACGATGAGCGGCACCTTCCTGTGCCCCCTCACCAGCTCCTGCACCTCCTCGGCCGACACCTTCCTCTGCAACCACGAACAATGCAAAGCACCGCTCAGATTCGAACTCACCGACTGCTGCCGAGGCGCAGAAAGATTTGCCATCCAGTGAACCGTGCTGCGTACCACGAGGTAGTCCGGCGCTATGTACTTGCCGGAGCCTGGCACGTAGGGAACCGCCGTCTCCGCGGAGGCGTTCCGTCGAAGGGTTGGCGCGCGGCGGGTGCTGGCGCCTACGCTAACGAGGCTGCAGCCGCGGGAGCGGTCCCAGCGAGCGGGGGAGAGCGGAACGGGGAGAAGAAGACGCCCCGGGATCAGGGAGGGTGCACGGGGAAGGGAACCAGCGGCGCACGCCGACAGTAAGGCGGCGGCCGGAGCCATGGCGGAAACGGAGAGGCGCGGTGGAGGGGAGACAAATCCTATCCGGTAGGCTCCGTGGAACTGGGGTTTCAATTGCAGCTGAACCAGCAAGGCGACGTACGCCTTTTTGCCAGTGGCTTTGTGTAAACCAGCAATCTCGTTTGTAGAGATACTTGAGAAGTGAAAAATATTCTTTTTCTTTGACACTTAACTTTTGTGACAGTCCAATTTTTATCCTCATTTATGAAACGTTAATGCTATGATTAGGACGTTCGTCCGGACGTGTGCATCCGGAAGCCCCCGCTCCTAGGCCTGCGTAGCTACCGGCCCAATAAGCAACCGGCCCGCTTCCTCCACACTCTCTCCTCCATCTCTGCCTTGCATCAAAATCTCCATCGACAGAAATCCCTGTTTGCTTTCGCTCGCCGTGGCTTCACCACATCGGACGCCCGCCCCACTCCGCCTCGCCGATGCACGCCGCTTCTACCGCCACGCCACGCCACGCTCACTTCTCCTACAGAACCTCATCGACGCCCGCCTAACTCCGCCTCGCTGCTGCGTGCCGCGTCTGCCGCCACGCCACGCCCACTCCTTCTACAGAACCTTGTCGACGCCGGCATGGTCGATGAGCCGAATGTCTTGGGCAGCGCGGGGGACGACAATGACGACTTCCTCCGGGCGCTCATCAACTCGGACCTCCTCGGCGGGGACCTCGACCTTGGCGTTGCTCGGGTAACCTCATCTAAGCAGCAAGATGACATTGCGCGGCACATGTTTAAGTATTTTAGATGTTTCATCGGGATGTTGCAAGTGTTTCATCTTGATGTTGCAAAAGTAGATCATGATGTTGCACATGTTGCAATGGCTATCCACGTATGTTTCGAGTGTTTGTTTCAATGTTTCATCTGTTTTTCAGACGTTCGTTGTAAGTGTTTCATCTGGATGTTGCATATGTTTCATACGTATGTTGCGAATGTGTTTATCTAAATGTTACATATGTTTGCAATGGTTTTTTTCAAGAGTGTCAAGTGTTTTGCAAGCGTTTCACACTCATGTTGCTAGTGTTTTAGCTGTTTCGTACGTATGTTGCAAGTGTTTTATCTGAATATTTCAAAAGTGGATCGGAATGTTGCACATGTTGCAATATGACCCACCCTGCCACACCCACCTGCTGCAGCTGTTGGGCATCGTGCATGTGCATTGGGGAGCGGAGGGATGGAGCTAGCGCTGCTCGGTAGCGGGCGCGGGAAGCGGAGGGCGATGGCGGCAGCGGCGCAGGCGGTCCATGTGCGGCATGCGGGTGCGTCAAGCAGAGGGGGCATGGGCGGAAAGCGGATGGGGCATGGGCGTCCGAACAGAGGCACAAAGTGGGGCGCAGTTTTCTAGAGCAGCAGCATGAGGCGCACAAACGAACTGCAGCCACGGGCGTTCGGACGCGGGGGTCTGTCCGAACGTCCAGGCGCTTGCAGTGCCATTTATGAAACTGAATTTTTAACCCTCTCTCAACTTTAAAACCATTTATTTTTACAACATGAACGGTTTTGGATGACGATTTTATTATGTCAGGTCAGCTACGTAAGGGTGATAAATCAAACTTCTTTGATATTTAAGGATGTAAATTAGACAACAACTATTTCTTTTGAATAATTTTTCCTCTAAAAATTTATGCGTTTTAAAGATCCTAAAATCTTGTTTAATCTTAAAAATCCATGAAATTTGTTTTGATAAAAAAAATTATGAAGCTAATTTCATAGTTTTTCTAAATCATGCTTTATTTTATGGTGCCCAAATCAAAACTATTTGAGTGTTCTATGGACATATTTTGATTTTTATTTGCTAGTGCAAGCTCTCATATCTATTATAATTACTCTACGTCGATGACCTGGACTATGGAAAAGTTTAGGTGACTTTGACAAGAACACAAATGTCATGTAATGGTGTAACATCATACTTGATCCTATTTAGCTCACGTTTAGTACAATAAAGTTCAGTTTACCCCTCGTAGCTGATAGCGTTGTTGACTTGATGCCACGTTGCACAAGACCGACCTCCAAATCCGCTCGGGATGCAAAAACAAATATTTTTAAAAAGTAAGGAGGTTCAAATTTTGGTTTTATAATGAAAAGGGAAAACCGGGCTATCCCGAAAGTTGAGTGTCCTTTAAGAAGTTCCTCCTCGAGAATTTGACAAATCGGGGACCGGGCTACAATTCTTAGATTGTTTTTTTTTTCCCTTGCCTTCATTTTCTATCTTTTTATTTTCTTTTCTTCTTGACTGGACAAATCTGCCCTTGCCTTATCCAATGCAACGATAGATTCTACATCAGGCAAACCAGCGCTCATACGACAAGCATACAGCCGAATTAAATGTTATTGTGATTATCAAAGTTACAGGAAATTTTACATAGATGTTCTTACTATACTCGATCATTACTTTTGATGTTGTATAAAAAATAGTTATGAAAATGACAAACCAGTGTGTCAGTCTGTGTTGCAATGTAGGATATTAATTTTCACAATAAAAAGGGGAAGATGGCGGTTTGAGTGTAGGAACGTAAAATTATTCTTTTGAATAGTATATGCATGTGATCTTGAGCGTCTCCATATATTTATCTTAAAAAAAACTATTTTTAGGTGTGCATGTAATGTTCTTTTCATCAGTGAAAAGGCAATGGTGTAGGAGTATGGCCAATGCTATGTTTATCCTCACTTTTTTTGAATAAAATAAAGTGCAATATGTCAAAAACGATAATATGGTTTCAAAAATGCTATATGGCAACTGAGTGTTTTGGACGAATCCAAACACTCAACTCTCCACAGGACACGCCCGCAACCGCGACGCCCATGTCTGCACCCCACGCGGCTCCTCCCTCTCTCCCCTTCGGCGGCAGCGACGGGTTCCAGCAGCGCCGATGCCAACAAGGTAGGCGGGCTCTCCTCCTCCTCCCCCCCCCCCCCCCCCCCCCCCCTCCTTCTCCAACTCCGGCAGGCTATAGAAGGGGACGGTCGGGGGGAGGCAAGCAAGGCAGACGGTTTAGAGGACCTAGCGTTGGTAGCGGCCGCCGGGCCAGGTCAGGGCGGGAGAGTCTCGCCGGAGTTGGAGAAGATGGCGGCGGTCGAGCTCGGCGGAGTTGGGGAAGAAAACAGCGGCGGGAGGAGGGCGGGGGGAGGGGAAGAGGGTGGCCGCCGCGGATGCGGTGGGCAGCAGGAGGAAGAAGACTAGTAAAAAAATATCGAGTGCTCCCAGGCCTCTCAAACACTCGATGGGAGATAGGACAAACTCTATGGTTTACCTTCATGGTTGCCTAATTATACCTTGCTGATGTCTTTATTTATCAGAGTTGATGTCATTTATTGCTTTGAGATGTTGGTTGCGGTTTAAGTTTAACGCACTTTTTGTCAATCAAGGAGTTATGCGTTGATGATCATTCATGGAGTTGCATGAGATGTTGGTATCATCCAACATTAAACTCAATTGGAGTTGCAAAGACATACATGCATTTTATACCATTTGGAGAATATGAAACCTTGGAGAGAATGGAAATATGGTTTATGGGCTATCTTGGTATGTGCATGTCCTAACACGGGGCATTTTATATCTCATTTTCTAATCAGATTCTGTACCTAACACAATATAACCATAAAAAAACATAGAATCTAATATTACAATTCCTGAAATTAGTATGCTTGGGCAGGTAAACACTTAAAATAAACAATTAAGATCAGTATCTAACATTACCACAATTAAGATCAGTATCTAACATTACCACCTGTGACGTGTTAATTCCTGTGTACGAATGAGCACGACGGCTGTTTGATCCAGGCAAAAATGTGTACATGTGTACCACCAGGTTGACGTCAGAACTGTAAATTTCCAGGCTGTTGCTAGCTGCTTTCTTTTCAGCCCTATTGTGCCAGTGCAGATACCAAGAGCTATACCATACAGGATATCATATATAGTATATATATACGGTTTATATATAAGAGCCATAACAGGATATCACACGCTTCATCCAAATATATTCTTGATATACCTACTTGACTCAAGTCTCAATTGATAAAATCGAGTGCACCTCACTAAGACCCAGCAATTCAACTCTCCAACACATCACATCGTCCCTTTTCCACGACATGTGAGCATTACTGAGAATCTCATACCACTATCGACCATAGCTGACATTTTGCAGGATGCGATTCCAAAGAGACTAGTTCTTGGTGATTCAAGTCACCTCAACTGTCAGTTGAGGTGTGCAGTGCACCCACCACTACAAAATTTGTAGCATGGAGTTGAAGCTTCATCACCACTAGGACACGGTATGGAATCAGCATCTACTGGCAGCAATACAAGGAAATAGATATGCGCCTTCCATATTTCTTAAGTATGCTCGTTGATACATTACCAGATGGTACTTAAATCTTATGTGGCCTTTTGATTAGAAGCCACATGACCCTAAATGATTCAGTGATTTGAGCGTTGTGACTGCGGAGTTGACGGGTAGGATAATTCAGATTGTTCACCGCTGCGTAGTTTGGAGCCATCACTCTACAGGAGACAAGTACAGCAGGATTTGAGAATTTTTTTAGGGAAATCAAGATTGAAAATTGTGAAAAATAATAATTAACTAATACTGACAACAATAGCCTCAAGTATGCCCGACGACATGATTGAACCTGTTGTAATGTGTATGACAAGTCGATAATTAATATCACCTGTGAAGCTTCAGACAGTTGCCCATGCTCCATTTGCCTGTTCCTTCCATCCTGAAAAGGGGATAATATCTCAGAACAAATGGCAGACGAGATATAGATAGGTTCCCTGCGCATGCAGGCAGGGTTGCTCGTGAAGTTTTGAATTAGACAGCAAGAAATCAATGAACCAGCAAATGAGCTGCTCATCTGACACTTCAGTTTGCAAGCAAAGTAACCAAGACAATAGCAAAATCTGACATGAGATCCTGGTTCAGTGCCATGCTCAAATTCTCCTCGAAACTAGGAACATACATAACAAAGCACTTGCTAAATCAAAGACTCATTTTTGCTCTGTCTAACTCTGTACTCTTGAAAAATCTACAACTACTAACTGGCACGGCAGCCAACACCATATATGGTATTTGAAAATTATATGGTGCCCTGCCACCCTCTTTAGCTAAAATATCATTTTGCAATGTTTCAAAAAATCATCATGTATGTAGTACACCTAAAGTTCAGTGTAGCCACAACAATTCAGTTTGAAATTTATCTTCGATGTTGAGATTCAAAAAACATGTGTCACTGTCAGCACATGATGAACAGTGCCAGGTTGACTGCTTGTCTACTTTGTTTCTTGACATCTATGATGATTTTTAAACTGAATTGTTGCAACTATACTTAACTTTATATGTACTACATACATGATTTTTTGAAACATTGCAACATGATATTTTATTTTAGTTAACGAGAGCACCAGCCCCCCTGGGCTCCCTGTCCATTGTTGTCATGTCAGCCAATATGGACTTCAGGAGGGCAAATGTGGCCATCATCATGGAAGTGGTGATGATCATGATTATTGCTCCTTAACGCATTATCTCAGAAGCAGAGACAATCATGTCATCACAAATAGCAAATGTCAGGGTAAGTTTGGAAAGCAACAAGAAAAAATGAGAGGTAATTGGCTGATTTCCCAGCCCCCATTGATGGTGCCGGACGGCACTTGAGCCAAACAGAATGCCAACAGCAAGGGGTCAGAGCCAAATAGAAGAGAGGCACAAGAAAAGAGAAGGGAGATCAAAGATAACTTGGAGACACTTGGAGGTACTAAGCTGGCCGCATGAGTGCTCTGACTGATTGATACCAGTGGCACACATCACATACTAAGCTGGGAGAGGATGCCCTACATGACCCTTTCCTCAAGAATAGAGTATAACTCATAGTCAGATGTGTTCAAGATGAATAGAGTAATGCTACCTAACAAAATGGTCTACAAAACTCTACTTATGTGCTCTGCTAACATGAACCACCACCACCACCAGTCAAATTCTCCCGATTGAGTTACACTGGTGAGACTGTTCAAATCCATGGGTCAATGAAACCCCTGTCACCAGTTCAAGTTCGAAAGGCTGGCACAAACTTCATAAAAACAAAATCAGGGGGATATGCCACCTGGTCGAGGCTTTTTTTCCCCACCACCAACCACCACAGGAAACCTTTCAATTGGTAAGTTCAGATCAGCGTGCATGATTGTTGTTGTCCATGTTAGCATGCAATGCAAGTCGAGTTTTTTGTGAAACATTTTTGCCGGTGTAGCATTACTCAGATGAATATTGGATTCTGATTCAATTTGAATTACAAGGAAAAATATCTTAAATAAGGGGTTTGGTTAAGTAGTTATCTCTGTAAAAAGGTCCATGAAACTGAGTAGAGGACATCCATGATATAAATATATACAACAACAACAACAAAGCCTTTAAGTCCCAAACAAGTTGAGGTAGGCTAGAGTTGAAACCCATCAGAAGCAATCAAGGTTCAGGCACGTGAATAGCTGTCTTCCAAACACTCCTATCTAAGGTTAAGTCTTTGGGTATATTCCATTCTTTCAAGTCTCCTTTTATTGCCTCTACCCAAGTCAACTTCGGTCTTCCTCTGCCTCTCTTCACGTTACTATCCTGGCTTAGGATTCCACTACGCACCGGTGCCTCTGGATATCCATATATAAACATAACAAAACCAAGAGTGGATATCCATTAGCTGAATAAACAAGATACTTTGTCCCATTTTCCATTTGTCTCTCCCTTTCCCACCCTCTGGACAGAAGTTAGATTGGTTCATAAGAATTATAACCTAACTAACTAATGGATACATGCTGAACAAGCCCTCTCCCATGCATATTAACTTTTTCCATACAGCAAAGAGCCAAAGTTTATACCTAAGTTAGATATTTGATCACATTAAAACTTGATGTTTGATTTGATAAACTTTTTTATGATGAAGCATCCTGAAGTGCAACACCTTGAAGAAAGGCAGGGGAGCTGGATTAACATAAAAGAATGACAAGAGAATTGAACTTTGGTGTTGAAATACTGCTGAAAATTTTAAAGTTCGAATTTGTTCAAAATAAATAAATAAAAGTTAGAGTACAGCATGGGCTACAATCATGTGTATGCCCATACTTATTGTATTTCATCAGAATTTGGGTAAGTACCTGAGGATTTGACTTGTAAGCCTGATCCTTGGGCCCTTGTTGGTTTTGTTGCTGTTGCAAGTACTGTTGGATCTGTTGTTGCATAAGCTGTTGCTGCTGTCGCTGAAGAAGCATCATCTGCTGCTGTTGTTGCTGAAACAGTTGCTGCTGTTGCTGTTGCTGCTGAACTGAGTCTTGCTGTTGCTGTGGCATCTGCAGTACATACTGTTGTTGTTGCATTAACTGCTGCTGAAAGAGCTGCTGTTGCTGAGCCTGCTGTTGTTGATACATCTGCTGTTGCTGTATAAGATACATTTGTTGTTGCTGCTGCTGCTGTTGCTGGAGATAAAGAAACTGTTGTTGCTGCAACTGCTGGCTTTGTTGATCCATTTGAGGTGCTTGTTGCTGCTGTTTATTTTGGTCGTGTTTGGTATCCCCGGAAGGACACTGACCCTGTTTTTCATCAGGAAGTTGCTGGACTGGCAGTGCCTGTTGTAGTACTACTTGTTGCTGCTGCTGCACTTGTTGCTGCCAAAGTACCATTTGCTGGTTCAGTTGTTGTACTTGCTGCATAAAATTTTGCTGAAGATGCTCAGTTGGAAGCTGTTGCTGTTGAAGACTCTGCATCTGTTGATTGTGCTGAGCCTGCAGGTAATACAGTTGTTGCTGGTAATATTGCCCCATTTGTGATGCATACCCTTGCATCACTTGGAGATACTGTTGGTTTCCGTGATTAGACTGTGCAAACAATTGATCATGAATCTGTGCAGATGTTTGAACATTCTGAGCCATTGTAAGCTCTTGCTGTTGCATGTTTTGTGAAAGGTTATTAGATTGATGTGTTTGAGCATTCCCCACCTGGTGTCTAAGTTGAGCTTGAAAACCGACAGTATCCGATTTTGTTTTCGCTAAGTCCAAGCTCAAAGGTTTTGCACAGGCTGAGAGTTCATGTGACTGCGAAGATTGAATATGGTCGTGACTCCCATGACCAATGGCAGAGATTTCCTTGTCACATTCAGTTGGATTTGGACCATCAAAAGACCTCTAGGTTTGCATTACTGACAGACAAATCATGCTCTGTGTCGACTTTTACCTGAACCTCCACATGTTGCCTTTCCTCCAGCTCTGGAGACATTCGAGCTGGACCAGCAGAATTTCCTTCTTTGTGCATGTTTGATCCAGACAGCGAGTCATATTTGGAGCATACTGTTTCTAGATGGCTGCTTGCAGATTCCACAATGACCTTGCCCTGAGAATTGATGTTCTCAGAGCTAGCGATTGCTTTGGAAGGAGAATCACAGTCACCTGACTCAGCTACAGGAGCCTCCACGTCACAAGAATTTGTTTTCTCATCATTTTGTTCATGCAAGATTAGATCTTGATTAGTCTCTTCTTTGGCATGTGAATTCATTTGCTTCTGCATTCCATTTTTGTCCAGGATATGTTCACTGTGAACCATGTCGGTGCATTCCTGAGCTGCCCTGATGGTCTCTTTATGTGAATTGACAATCTCTAAAGCTTTCTGCTCTCCTGCATCCCTATGTCCTTTTCCTGAATCCACAATGTCCTTGTCCACTTGTGGTTCACTCTCCTTATCAACTTTAAGAGAAAAATCATCAGCTTTGGGTGCTAAGGAATGATCACGAGCAACCATCAAAGGTTCTGTTTTTCTCCTCTTGTTAGTCTCTTGAAGGCTATTGCCCATAGTAGAATAATGCCGTGAAATGTTCCCAGTGCTGTGAGGAAACAGTTTACTATGCCGAGCCCACGCCTTTCTGAGTTCTTTAATGCCCCCATAGAGGTCAACAAACTGTGAGCAGGAAAACAAATGAGGCATGCAATATAGCTTATACAGGAGACAATCTATTTAGAGTTCCTGCTGTAACAGCAGCATGTTCCTCAGCATGACCAGCGAAACAGAGCAAATTTTAAGCAAAGACTACAATTATCTCAAGTTATCCCAGCATGACACTTAAGATTCGCCTTTAAAAAAAATCAACTATAATTGAGATTCAACAGAAATAAATGACAACAACAAGGGAACATCCCTTCGATTCAGAAAATAAAAAAAAGGGAATATCCATTAGCTAAGATGGATCGGTAGGTAAATAAGCATCTTGCCTAATCTCCGACAACAATTTAGCACATGGCTCAACCAAATGCTATTACTCCTCTAGTCCCCAAAAATATTTCTTCCACTTTTAGTGGTCAGCAATTTACATCACTCAACCTGTGAGCCACAACCAAGTGTCTCAGCCCCTTTTACTATCATTACTATTACCTCTTCTTGCATTTGTCTCTAGCTTATCCCAACTTGCTTGGAACAAGAGGCAGAGCCCCCTCTATAGCAGGGTGGGTCAGGTACCCATGGCGAGGAGGAACAGACACCCCTACCCCCCCCCCCCCCCCCCACACCCCCCGCCACCACCCCACAATGCCTTGATGGACTGGTGGTATAGCCCAATTGATAGGCATTAGGCCACAGCTCAAAGGCCATAACTTCCTCAGCCGCATCTCCCTCCCTCCTACATACCGCCATGGTGTCCAACGATTTACTACATTTGAGATATAATACACACTAACTGATTTAGTTTTTAAACAAACAGGTTGGTTCTTTTACCTATTGGATCTTGGTAATGTTGAATTAATGAATTATATTACGGTGTTAAAGACCAATACCCTTTTTATGGAAGGTGCCACCTTCAAACTTTAACTATGCCATTTATTAACCATTCGTACTCTTATCTGTGTGATTTTAATAAGAATGTGGTATGCGTACGCGATCATTTATACTACTCCCTTTGTCCTGGAATATAAGGTATCCTAGGAATTCTAAGACATATTATGTGATAAACTAAATGATGCATATAACCCTTCCTGCATCTGCCTTAAAGTCAACATAGAGTTAAAATCAACACATTTCTGTATAAGTCAACATAGGTCTAAAAGCAACATTCGGTTGTATAGTGAAACATGTCGACGAAAAGCTACATTTTTCATACAGATCAACATATTAATAAAATCAACACATCTGTATTAACCTCAACATAGATTCAAATCAACACATTTTTGAATAAGTCAACGTATATCTAAAAGCAACATTCGGTTGTATAGTGAAACATGTCTACGAAAAGCTACATTTTTCATACAGACCAACATATTACTAAAATCAACACATCTGCCTTAAAGTCAACATAGAGTTAAAATCAACATATTTCTGAAGAAGTCAACATAGATCTAAAAGCAACATTCGGTTGTATAGTGAAACATCTGTTCAAAAAGCTACATTTTCCGTACAGACCAACATATTCCTAAAATCAACACATCTGCCTTAAAGTCAACATAGAGTTAAAATCAACATATTTCTGAATAAGTCAACATAGATCTAAAAGCAACATTCGGTTGTATAGTGAAACATCTCTTCAAAAAGCTACATTTTCCGTACAGATCAACATATTACTAAAATCAACACTTCTCTATTAAAGTCAACATAGATTTAAATTCAATATTTGGTTGTATAGTGAAACATGTCAACGAAAGGATACATTTCACAAACAGATCAACATATTTCTAAAATCAACGCATTTGCATTAAAGTCAACATATATCAACACATTTCTACAATAAGTCAACAAAGTTCTAAAATCAACATTTGGTTGTATAATAAAACATTTCTCCAAAAAGCTACATTTTCCATACAGATCAACATATTTCTAAAATGAACACATCTGTATTGAAGTCAACATTTGGTTGTATAGTTAAACATTTATTCCGAAACCTACATTTTCGACATAGATCAACATAGTACTAAAGTTAAATTTTCTGAACAGATCAACATATTTCTAAAATCAACAAATCTTTATTAAAGTCAACAGTCAGTGGTATAGTGAAACATTTATTCCGAAACCTACATTTCGACATAGATCAACATAATTCTAAAATCAACACATATGTATTAATGTCAACAAAAAGGTCACATTTGGTTGTATAGTAAAACATGTCAACGAAACGGCGTTCCCCTTCCCGACTCATCCCCTTCCGCGGCGTTCCCGAGACAATCATCAACACCGCGGCGTTGGTAAAAAAAAAAACACCGCGGCGTTGCCGAGACAATTAATACCCTTCCCGATTCTTAAAGAAGGAACACCGCATAAAAATCAACACCGCGGCCTTCCCCTTCCCCTTCCCCTTCCGCCTCGCCGCGCTTCCTCCCCTTCCTTCTTAAAGAAGGAACACCGCATAAAAATCTACACCGCGGCCTCATCAACACCGCGGCCTTCCCCTTCCCCTCGCCGCGCTTCCCAACTTCGAGCCTTGCCGCGCTTCCCGAGTTCGAGCAACCGAAGGTATGTTTTCAATCTCGCCGGACCTGCTGCTGCTTGCCGGACATCGCTGGTTCTGCTGCTGCCGCGCTGGCCTTCCCCTTCCCCTTCGCCGCCCAATATCAAATCTGCTAACCTATACGCCATTAACCCTAGCTCCCCGAGCCAGCAGATTGGAACTTGACCATCTGGTTTGCAGGTCGTGGTCTTGAAGATCCTCAGAGCAAAAGCTGCAGGTGCTCTCTGGGTTCATGGCAAAAGAGACCGAAGAAGGTATATATATACTTTAAATCTCAGTATCGATCTGCATTTCAACATCTCATGTAGATGGACATTTCCCAGCACAATGTTTTGCTGCATTTCAACATCTCATGTAGATGGACATTTCCCAGCACAATGTTTTGTTTAGATGGACATTTCCGCAACCATGTGTTCTCTTATTTTGATTAGTTCATACCTGGTATCCTGTTTGTATGAATGTCCTCTATTCTGAAATGTTGGACAGTTGGGCTCTTTACTCATATGTTCACAGTCAACAGATCTAATGTCATCTATTCTGAAATGTGTTTCATTTCTCTGATGTTTCCCATGGCCCATTTTGAATGGATCCTGTTGACACGATTTTGTCAGTTGGACAGTTGGGCTCTTTACTGTTATGTTTACAGACAACGTATCTAATGTCCTCTATTCTGAAATGTGTTTCATTTCTCTGGTGTTGCTATTTTATTTGTTTTGCACTCGTGACAGGCACAGCCCAAAAAGGGAGACCCCCTAACACGCATTGTGATTCAGGCACCAAAGAAGGCACCGAACAAGGTATATATACTTGTATCGATCTGCATTTCAAAATCTCATGTAGATTTTCCATATAATATAGAATTAATATAGAATTAACACGCACTTTCTTCTTTGTCTCTCGGCCTACTCATATATTTATAGACAACGTATCTATTTACTATGATGTCCTCTATTATGAAAAGTTTTGCATTTCATACTATGTTGTTGTATCTTACGCTATGTTATGTTGCTGTGTTTTAATAATGTACCTTTTTACACTGGTATTGATGTCCTCTATTCTTTCATACTATGTTGCTGTACCTAACGCTATGTTATTTTACTGTGTTTTAACAATGTACCTTCTTACACTGGTGTCGCTATTTTATTTGTTTTGCACTAATGACAGGCGCAACCAAAAAAGGCCCTCGTAAAGGCGCAACCAAAAAAGGCCCTCGTAAACTCTTGACGCGTTGTGATTCAGGTGCCATGCTTAAAACAGCTGCGCTGCTGCCACATTCTGCAAAGTTAGTGGTAAAACAACTTGGTTTCGGCCATATGCTGGGCAATTTGCCGCACAGACTTAAGAGCAGAGCATTACCAGGTCTGCTAGTGAAAACTGCGCAAGTCGAGGACAATATAATTAAATGGACCATAGGCAATAAGACAATAAGACTCACAGCATCTGGTGTATGGTATATTCTGTGCGTTGGTAAAACAAATGGCACCAGTTTGGAGCTAGCCCAAGCCCAAGGGTGTCACCAAGTCCACGCGTGGTGGGCGTGGCGGGCGTGGCGGCAAGCCCACGCGTGGCGGGCGTGGCAGCAAGCCCACGCGTGGAGGGGGTGGCAGCAAGCCCACACGTACCAAACGAGACGTTGAAGGATTTATGGAAATGTTTAATCTTTTGAAGATTGCTGTTGACAATGCCTGGGATTTAAATGAGGAGGAGAAGGACGAGGAGCAGGAGGAGCAGGAGCAGGAGCAGCAGCTGGAGGAGGTGGAGGAGGAGGAGGAGCACGAGCAGCAGCTGGAGGAGGTGGTGGAGGAGGAGGAGTGGGTATGACCTCTTAAAAAAGTTGATGCTAACAGTAAAATGTTACAAAAAAGAACTCTGTTCATACCGTCTGTTATTCAGGGTTTGCTTAGACATGCAAGTGATGAACAATTGGGTGGCAGACTTGATGCCACCATGGCTGCCAAGTTTTTTTTAATAGTGCTGTTCAGCAAGCTGCTGATACCAGTCACCTCCAACTTTGCATCCTCAGAGGTGATAAATGCAGTGCAAGACCTTGAACATCTGAAGACCATTGACTGGTCTGGTTTAGTCTTCAAACGTTTGCAGGAGGGTATTTTGGCCTGGCAAAATGAAACTATGAATTACGCGACTGGCTGCGTACTACTTCCAATGGTACACCCTAATGTATTGCTTTTACTCGTATGTTCCTGTTTAGAGTAACCACTGCGAATCAAGTTAACTAGTAACTGACTAACTGTTTATAGACAATGTATGTTCCTGTTTATAATGCTGTTTATAGACAACGTATCTATTTGCCATGATGTCCTCTATTCTGAAATGTGTTCATTTCCTACTATATTTATGTCTGAAATGTGTTACATTGCATACTATGTTTCTATCTATAATGCTGTTTATATGTCCTCTATTTCTGAAATGTGTTGCATTACTATGTTACTCGTATGTTGCTGTTTGTGTCGGTGTAAAACCATGGTCTAACTGAATCATGCTCCACAGATTGTTTGGTTAGACAGTGTCGAGAGGCCTGCTGGCTCGGCAGGTAGCAAGCTGCTCATCCCAAGAATCTGCAAATATAGCTTCAATTTGATCAAGACTCTGACAAATGCTTCTAAAGACGAAGAGTTTTTGAAAACCTTTGAAGTAAGTACAGATAATTTGTCTCCCATTCTCATAACATAACATAACATAGCATAGCATAAGATATCTCTTTCCCTTTTCAGTTAACAGACTGGGAAAACACATGCTACTGCAACGAGGATGACGTGAAAGAGGATAAGATGCCAGAGTACGGTGAACCTGAGCTGATGGAGACCAGCAACAAGGATAAACCTGAGCTGATGGAGACCAGCAACAAGGATATGATGGAACACAATGAGGGTGAAAAGAGGTACAGACACTATTGCCTATACACCCCAATGGTGTTTTCTAACAGTGTGTCTTTTTACCATGGTGGCACTATTTTTTTTTAACTTGGTTTCACTCTAGCGGTCTTACATAGCTTAGAACGATGCCATTTCATTTCTCTTGTTTAGCCAAGAATTCATTGCTCAAGCTGAATCAGCAGGTAGTCTTTCCGTGGCTTGGTTTCACTCTAGCGGTCTTACTTAGCTTAGAACGATGCCATTTCATTTCTCTTGTTTAGCCAAGAATGATCCTAAGTATTTTATCTTTCTGCTGCCAGTAGCCAGGATGACGTGGTGGAGACCCAGGGTGATATGGAACAGAGGTAAGGTGGTCTCACTGCACTCTACAACCTTCTGGATTCAGCAGATTAAGTGACTAAGTAGTTTTATCTTTCTCACCAGCAAAGCATGGAATATGGACTGACTCCTCTATAATGCACTATAACTACTACTTTTAGGAATCAAGTTTGCACTATTCTAAGTTGACAGCAAGTAATAGAAATTAAAATTAATGGTAGGTATGCATGTGAATGCTTCATTCTTAAACTGAGATGGAGGGTTAATTCACCTAGAATCCCTTATAATTTAGGACACACTTTGAACGCTTGGATACCTTATATTGTAGGACAGAGCGAGTATGAGTTAAATTTGTCATGTGTGCTCGCACCACCTAAAATTTAGAGTGTGATCTGCCACTGCTTGGAACTAATCAACTAAAAGGCTTTGTTGTAATTGTTGGCTTGTTGCGGACTTGCGGTTGCTTTAGTGGTCCTCCACATACTAGACTTAAAAACTTAATGTGGAAGATTATACATTATTAAAAAGAAAAACTTCTAACAGACATGCAATTTTGATGTCCTAAATTAAATCTGTACATGTACAGGGAGTTTGATGTAAGAAAGTTTTGGCTGTCAGTTTTGGCTGTCTTTGTAAAAAGCACCAAAATTTTTATGGCCAAGAGGAGAATAGGTAACTTAGTACTCCGAGAATGCTAGTTATGCGTAAGGCATTCATGGAAAGTAGCACAAACATAAAAAAAAAAAAAAGATGACAACTATCATCAAAATCAAAATGAAGAATGCAATTCTGGCTAGAAATGATCAAGCAAGGGTACACAAATATTTCTTTCTTAGATAATATAATCATTGAGTAGTGACAAGACAACCCAGTACTAAACTTGATTCCTTTGTCCTACCATTTGATAAGCAGAGGATTCCTATTCTGGTTCGAGGTCCCCAAACCAACCATTAAGATACTACAGGCTATAGCACAAGGCTATTTTGATTGGGCGTACCCAATGTAGAGAGCTCCCGCTCTATGTGGGGTCTGGGGAAGGGTGTTAGTGGCAAGCCTTACCCTCGCCTGTGCAATGCGAGGAGACCACGACTCGAACCCGGGACCTTCCAGTCACAAGCGGTAAGACTCTACCGCTTGCACCAGGCCCGCTATTTTGATTCAGTATAATAATATATAAATGCATGACATATACATATTTTTGAATCCCCAATCCCAACCACCAAACCATAAACAAAGAAAAAAAAAAGCTCCTGCATTTTCGAGAAAAAATAAACAAAGAAAAAACATGCATAATTTATTGTTGACCATCTAATGGACCACATCCATTGTCATTGCTCCTAGTTAGAGTTAATATCTACCTGTCAATAAATATTTGATGGGACGTGTTCAATGCAAAATACATGGTTGGTACATTTCAAGTGGAGAGAAAGCAAAACAAAAGACGACTTTATTTTAGTTATTAATCAATCAATTTAAAAAATATCAAAATTATTTGTGTGAGCTTTTCCATCATGTGCAACACAAGTGCATTGTACCAGTACATATTGAAGAGGATCATATCCTGTGCACACCCCTACTTCATCCAAGTCACCATCCGATTGGTGATTGAAGTGAAGGAGCTGCACAAGTACATAGATGGCCATTTTGCAAACTGCAAATGCAACAGGTACTTGTACACCCCCTACTAAAGGAACATGTGGGGAGGAAAATAATTGCTTAGCTATTGGAAACTCTTACCTCCAAAAACAACAATGAGATATCTTCACGATCCTCTGTGCTTAAGGCTGTAGATACATCAGATCCTGGAGTCACGGCATTAGAAATAACAGAATCAAGAAGAGGTATGTCTTTAGGCCCTCCATGTGTACTCATGAACTGTATGAATCCCTAATCAGAAAAATAACAAAATAAAAATTACCAAGGCTTCTTTATGTACAGGTAAAGGTAAATACTGTACAAACTGTACTCAATAAATTACAGACCTTAATCAACGGTTTACAGGGTGCACGATTTATTCCCTTGACAAAGACTTGTTTAGCCTCAATAATGCTATGCTTGCCTGTATTGAACAACATGTCAGCCTAAGATAAAAAAGAAAAGGAAAACGTAATAGTATAATACAGACACTAGCAACGAAGAATATGTTAGATAAAAAATCAACAGTTTCCTGTATCTTACTATCTTACCATAGAAGCAGAGACAGATTTTGTTACACACATTGATAATGCACATACAACAGAAAAATCAACAGTTTCTCACATCTTACTTTAGAAGTAGAGACAGAAATTGCTACAAACATTGATCACCCAGATATATTAATCTAATTCCAGTCAGTTGCAGATATGTGAATACATGTTTGATAAAGAATGAACAACCTACAAGCTGCACATTTCATTTCATGGAATTGAAGGATGTCTTTGCAGAAAGCATGTATAAGAACTGAAATGGGCATAGCATACTCGAAGTCCATGGCAAAGTACTTTGTTCTTACCGCATATATGAACTGAGCAAAATTGCTGTACAGGTCAGGAAGCAACTCTATATTCTTCTTCTGCATTGCATCCTCAATTGCTGTCTGATATATCTCAGAAGCTGCTTTAGTATTTCCCTATGAACATTTAAACATTGTAAGAGGATAATATTCTGGCAAAGGGTACAATTTTATAAAAGATACAAAAGGGACAATGTATTGGTGTATACCATTCGTTTTTCCATGTTGGCCAGCCTATTAATATTTGCATAAAACCCTGAACTGAAGTAACTTCTTGCTTTAGTAAAAAGAGAGCGCGCAGCCAGTGCATCACCAATTTGCTCTTTAAACAACGCATAATACATGCAGAAAGTTGGAACTTCCTGCTTGGATGGAAATAAACAAAAGAGAATAAAATAAGAATGAGACTGGTATTGCTAGCAGAAAAGTGCATGTTCTAAATCTTTCCATCCATTAGGTTCTGAAACGCTTGTGACAAAATTCTAATGGTCCATAAACTTAATGAAAGCTTGACTCATGTGCCAAAAAGGGTACATAAAATCAGAAACCGTGCCAAGTCACAACAGGCATGGCATATGAAAGATTCATATAAAGCATAATAATGTGAAAGCATTCGAGTAGAGGCTTGCAGAGTGATAGAGGTTCTCAATTCAAAGGAGAGGCAATGAACTTCAATAGAATAAAATCAATAAATCTACAATGGTTATCAGTCACCAATTCACCATACTGAGCAAGGAAGAGGAACGAATACAACTTTTAGGTGCAGCTATTTGGAACTGTGTCCCCTCATTTAAAAAAAATAAATATCTTCCAGCATTGTTGAGCATCAGAGTTGAGGGAAGGAGACGTATCAAAAGTGATTGTGTTCTTTGTTGGAACCATTCGATTCGCACCATGGAAGTGGATTAGGAAATCTGGGTTCCCATACAATAATAAAATTTCATATGGCTTGCTATCCTTAATCGTTGTTGGACTGCAATAGGTTGTCAGAGAAGGAATAGCCAAGCCCCACGGCATGCCCACTTTGTGATCAAACACCTGAAACCATTAACACCCCTGCAGATTTCCTGTGTGGTCGTGAGGGAAGTGTAGTACACTGTTTTTTCAGAAAATTGGACTGCTAGCTCCTACGGAACTGTAGCAGGATGTGGTGAGGATTGTGAGGTCTTTTATCTTATCCAGAATGTATATATGTTTACACAAAACAATTAATTTGTATCCTATGATCAGTTATTTAGTATCTTACGTACTCCCTCAGTCACAAATAAATATGTTTTGAGTTGCTTTACGTGCTCCCTCCATTCCATTTTACAGGGCGTTACAAGGGTATTTACAGATACCAAGACGTCCGTCCATCGCGCATGCAAACATATTAACTCGCGTAATTATGCGCACCGCTGGCCATGAAGTCTGTCTGTCATTCCGTTTCTTGTGCAGTACTCAGCCCGCGTTTGTAAATTCTTCCCTGGCTCTTCCACCAAATTAACTCATTCCGAGAGCATCCAGCACTTCAGTGCTAGGCCCACATGCATGCATGTGACGCTTCAGCTGTCTTGAGCAATTACCAGCCACCTCGATACTTCAGCCCGCCTAGTAATATGGCCAAAAGCAAAAACGCGAAAGCACCCTGTATAACGGAATAGAGGGAGTAGATTGGACTTGAAAAGTAGTATCATGATACTATATTGATATATTACATTAAAAATTAGTGATCAAAAGTCACAGTTCTTAAGACCGTTCCTATACCAAAATGATTAATTTTGGCAACAAAAGGATTATGAATTATATCAGTTATCATATAGATTTTTTCTTTTTTGAGGAAGTTATCATATAGATTAAAATATTGTTAAGAGAGTTTTGTATCTATATAAAGAAGTTATCTAGTGATAGGATCCTTGATCCTACCGCGGCTGCGAAGAGCGTAGGGATAGGAGATTGGAGGTCGGGGGCGAGGATGACGGCGCTGGGGCGCCGTGGCTCGAGCAGGGAGGCAGCGGCGGCTACCCTAGGCGTGCTAGAGGAGGAGGAGAACGTGAGGGAGGCTGGGAGTCACGGTAGATGGCCCTTGAGGCCAGGCAAGAATATTTGCCTTGCTTGCTCAATCTTATAGATCCTATAATTAAGGAAATAAGAATAATATCTAAAGATAACAAATCCTGGGCGCCTACGACCCCTTGCTGCCGCCCGTCCTAGCCGCTTGCTCGGCCCCTGCACTGGTACGCGACGCCCGTCATAACATCTAGTCTCTCCCTCAACCATGCCTCAAAGCCACTACCACACAGAGGAGCTCTGTGCCCCTGCCAGTAGTAAGATGAGAGCAGGTACTGTACCCTTCATCCTTAGATCCATATCCAACTATGCACATAACACACAAGTACATAGGGTCCTTACACAATCTCAAAACTATGGGAAGATGTAAAATGCCAAGTATGTTACCAAGTGATACCTTTACAAAACATGATGATGCTCGACCCAGAGCATGGTTTGCAATTTCTCGGCCGCCTTTAGCATCGACATACTCTGAGTAGCGGATCCAAAACTCCGAATAATTAGCACAAGGGATCAAGCACCTCTCATAAAGTTTTACAGCCTGCAAATGAAAGGCAAGGACATGAAGTAATCAGATTCTTGAATAGAATATATGAAGCCAGCCTTCTGCATAAAAAAATTACTAAAAATAATACCCAGTCAAAATCCCCATACTTCTCCACAAAGTCAAGATACTGGTGCCAGTTTTCAAGCTGATCATCATCAAGTAGCTTGACATGAAAAAAAGGCCTTTTTATGGATGCCTCAAAGTAACAGATTTCTTTGTAAATCTTGCTGGACCTTTTGTAGAGCCTCTCCCCAGCAGATAAGTAATGCTTCAATGCTTCAGGACTAAGATGCCCACCTTTTTGGTCAAATAAGTCAGCAATAATAGTTGATATATCCAATTCAGAATCTTCAGCGCCTATCATTTCAGAAGCATGTGTTTCTTCTGATAAAATTTCAGCAACGCAACTTGTCACCTCTTGTTCCAATAATGTTACAAACTTTCTAAAACTGGCACATTTACAATCCCAAGAAAGAAAGAAAAGAGGTCTATTAGTAAGATACAAAATAACTCAACAAATTAAGAAACTTTGATGTGTGAAGGCATGGACAGTTCTAGTATCAACATCTCCTAGTTATCCAAAGCAATTCTTAATATAGAACTTAAGGGCCTGCATAAATCTCTTGGCAATCCTATTAGATGTATTGTTACCTTGATCGGTAAGGTCAGCATTTTGCTATGGTCTGCAAAAGATTTCATTTGAGTTGAAGTACAAGAATTAGATTTCTCGAACATCCTAGCATATTCTTTTGTAAGTAGTAATTGGAGATTAGCTATTTGCCATTGTCTCCACATATCAAGAGGAGGTGGCAGTTTATTGTCAGCTCTGCATTGACTAACTCAAAAAACAATTTACTATTATATAACCAGGTCGTCAATCATATTGATAATATGATTCAGGATTGGAGATTAACAGAAAAGAAGTTATGTTTTATCATTTACCATTAGTATGAAGAGTAAAAGAGCAGCATAACAACTAACAAGAGCAGCAGAAAACACTTCATACTCATAAGTAATAATAATAATAGTGAGGACAGCCCGATTGCAGTACCATAATTCCTAAAGTGCAAATGTTAAATCAATGTGATATCATACGAGGATATACCTTTCATAATACATGTGCAACTTCTTTGTGGGAAATTTCAGTGTGTTGATTAAAATGGTGGCAAGCTGAATCAGCTGCTTCTGAGAGGTTTCAAATTCTATATACATGTCCCACAGGTGATAACACAAATAGTCCTTTCCAACAAGAGATAAAGCCCTCTCGAATAAACTGGCATGTATGAAGAGGTATTAGTACGAGATATGCACAAGTTACACATGATAAAACTTGAGAATAAGTTGACCACATCAGAAAAGCACAAGTTACACATGATAAAACTTGAGAATAAGTTGACCATATCAGAAAAGGGTCAACATTATATCAAAACATCAAAGGATACTTATTCAACATTTTGCACATTTATAATTTTCTGAAGGCAAGATCCATATTGAATTCTGAGATGTCATGTGTATCCATTTAAACAGAATCCTTCCATTTCACATTCCAGGTTAATTCCAAAAGAGAATGTTGTCACAAATTCAGTATAATCCAATTTCACGACATATGAAAAATTTATCAGGTTATAATGCTTATAATATAAGTCTTGACAACAAATTTCAATCGGTGAGTGGATGGTTCGGGTGGGGGAGGGGACAGAGAGATTTCAATGGTTAATATATTTCAATGAGGGTACCAGGCTACCAGCAATACGTTATTTCTCTTCCCGAGATCTTCACTTCTTTGATCAGCATGCTCAAAGCCTCTCTAGTCTGATCTGATACCCGTATTGAAAATTTACTCCATGTAAGAAAATGCTCAACTTTTTCTAGTAACAATTTGTCAAAACAATGTTCTCTCTGCCCTAATCTTTCAGTTCTATCTACTAGGTAGAAGTCAGGAATTAATAATAAAAAACATATCCATTATAGCTGAACGAATTCTCAATTTGTGGCATTCAAAACATACAAGCTAACATGATATGTTAAGTTGCGCATAAAGATCAAAATGGAAAAAGGAAGAAAATGGTAAGACTAAGGAGAATGCAAATTTTCGCATCAGTGTAAATAAGAAGATTGATTCCAAAAACAGATCACACTGATGTTTCCTTCACCTTCTGATATGAGCAGGTTCTTCAAATGCAGATATACCAAACCCACAGTAACTGACCCAAATATCAACAGAATGAGGTACAGCATGGACAGCTTGTTCATAAACATCCACTACATATCTGGTTGTGCATAGTCGTGCCTTGTGAGCTGCATACTTGATCCAGTAACCATAGCACAAAGGTAATTCCAACAAGAAGCTATGGTATACCAAGCTTATAACTTCTATGTCATCCTGAAAGAACATTATCATCAGAAACCAGATGAATGTTTGTAACATACATTGGCACAGCATTCAAAAACATTGAAAGGACTCAAAGAAAACACATCAGTCTATCAATCTCTGTATGTGGTCATGGGACATCACATGAGGAAAAAAAGAGAAGCAGTAGCAAAGTATGAAAATAAATTAAATAAAACACTAAGATTCCACTTACTGCTGATTTTCCCTCTGCAGCATTTATTAATGATACCCAAGCATCAAAATCTCCCGCATTGCTATCACATAACAATCGAACTCTGGTCTTGAAAAAATCTGGTAGAGAAGCAAACAGTCATGTTCAATGCATTGTTCAGATACAATTCCAGCACCAACTGTCAGCAGATGAGCAGAGACAAAAGATTCCACCTAATCACATGAAATGAGCTTCATTTTATACTTGTTAGTGAAAATACCTTGTTGTTGCTACTCAAGAAAAGAATTAGAGAAGAACCCACTGGACAAAGTACTAGACAAACTAACAAAACCCTAAAACCTACTTGAAAGAGTTCACAGTGCTGAGGGCAATCAGACATGATCTCCATTTAACATGTAGGTATCAGCACTTGCTGAATTCTTAACCAAGACAAGCAAAGTGGTACAAAACGACCTACTACTACTGGATAGGGACTGAGACTCCTCCCAAACAGGTTTAGTACCATAACCCCAAAATCAGTGTTAACGTAGCTCAGACCACACTTTAAAACCTGGAAATCTTTACCTGAATCCCTGAATTAAAAAGGAGCTGGCGTTTTAAGGATCCTTCAATTTAGTTGAAATCCGCAACAAATTTGACTAACGCAAAGCCCTCGAAAGGGAAAGGGAAAGGGAAACACAGGATCTGCTCACCGAGCTGCGACGATGGGAGCTCAGGCGCCGCGGCGTCCGACGCGAGGGCCATGGCATCGTCCTCCGGCTCCATCTCCACCTCCGTTGGCGCCAACGTGGCCGTCGCTGGCAGGGCCGCGGTATTGGGTTCGTGTCTTGCCCAAGTCCGTAACGGTTGCTCTCCTCTCCCTGTGGTGTAGACTACGGACCTGCGTTTCCTTCATTTCCATCAGCGAGCCAGCAGAAATACCTGCAGGTTCCGAAGTACGCGGAGTCCGTCGTCCAAAACTCTCTCTCAGACTGATCTCAATTTTAACTAGATTTATAAAAATAGTATCAAAATTTACATCTTCAATAAAATAAATTTACTTTAAATATATCTAGCATAATTAACCTAATAATGTTTATCCGGTATTATAAATATTAATATTTTTATATTTAATTAAAGTTAAAATTATTTGGCTTCTCGAAATACGGATAGTGACTTATTTTCGAACAGAATAAGTACATCTAATCTAAGACGTTTAGTAGAAAAATAAGAAATGACATGAAATATTTTGAGACAAACAGAATGGTATCTTTTATTATAGTGTGTTTGGAAAGAAGGGAGAGACCCGTTCATGACGACAGCTGACTGGTTAGACTCCACATGCAACCCCAAATCTAACTAAATCCACTTAACAAACTCCATATCTGAGTTCTTCTCATGAAAATCTACCAATTCATGGATTCGTGACGCATGTTCATCGCTAGAAGAGCTTAGAATGGACGAGGGCAGATGGAGTTGGGGTGGCCATTTCCCCCACCACCAGTGACTCTGGCCATCACTCCACCTCCGCAAGTGCCTCCACCGTCGCCTTCCTCGCCCCCATGCAGCCTCATGTACTCTCGCTCTCGTGGTCGAGGCGGCTTTGTTCTCCTAGTAAGTCGGTCATGGTCCGTCGCTCTCTGAGATGGTCGTCATCCAGCTATCACCCGTTGTGCGTATTGTTGCATGTACCACTATTGAAAGGACTTTGATGTTGCCTAGAAGAAGGTGACGTTTATAAAACTTAACAACAAACAAAACATTACAGCGAATTAGCAGTGCCGAACTTCCGCGCAATTCAGCAAAACTTCCACACAATCTCACGGAACTTCAGCACAACATAGAATAATACGAAGTTCACCACGCCTATAGAGACCAGGCTCTAACAAAACGTGTAGATGTGTTTGAAGATGTCTATTGGCAAGTCCACGAAGTAACTAGACTCAACCACACATAAACACATACAACTAAGGAGATCGAGTGGAAAGTAAATATTGCAATTCAAAAACACAAGAGTGACAAAATATTTTTTTCAACAAAGTTCGGGTTCCCACTTGAACCTTACATCTTCGTCTCCTAGTTCACAATTTGCGAATTTTTAAATCTTACCTTTTGGCCTCTTTGTGAGTTGTTATAGGGAAAGAAAGGACTAGAGACTTAATATGAATCTTGAATGAGCACAAGAGCTCTAGTTCACCACAAGTCATCAAAAAAAACTATGGCTATCCAAATTATTAAAGTTCACTTATGATGGTCAAATCAATGAAATTTTGTATGGTGATCTATCTACCTTGGTGGTGGTATATATTTTTGGGCATAATTTTAATTGTTGCAAATTTGTTATGCCTTGACCAAGATATAGGATGAACCCCTCTAAACTCTTAATTGAACCAAGTGCATGTTATAAGTAATTCGAGTACTTGAAGCACATATTAAGGGGGAGATCATTCTATGTCTTGTGTCTTTGAGACTAACCTTTTTCTTTTAGTGAATTTGTGTAGTCTCTTGGCGACAACGAGTTTCTCTTGGGTATGCTACACTAACTCAATCCAAATAGGTGACGTCATGAGATACAAGAATCAAACTCAACTGGTTTCAAATTGTGAAGATCATATTTCAATTGGTATTGGTGCTTGGTGGATTATATATCTCTCATTTGATATATCAAGAAGTATATCCTCAATTAGTATCTCAAAATGGCAACAAGAGTTAGCAATGGACTTTCAGTTGAGATCAAGCACAAGGTTAGGATATCTTCGTGAAGGTCATGATAAAGAGAGATGGCCATATATGACATGATTTTGCATGAAGAAGTGATAAACCCATCAACACTAAATACAACTAATGAACATCATGAACATGATGGAGATTATGAGGCTTATAACAAAGGTACATCGCTCAATGAACGCTTGTATTATCTTTGTGCATCTAGGCCCTAACATGCTAGTGTGTGCATGTGTATGTAATGTCTTGAGTCAGACCATGAGCTTGTTCTTTTGGTGATGATTAGAGGTATAGTTAGATATTTAGTTGATACCTCTTATCGTGATGGCGTGAGTTTGTCTCATGTTAAAAGTGACATCTAAGTAAGGTATGAGCTAAATATGCTAACTTCTCAAAAATCTTGACTTAAAGTGTTGCATACTTTGATTAGTACAACAAAATAGTGAGAAATTTTATATGCTAAACTTTAAGTCATCGAAACCGTGTAAATCACCCGTTGTGCGTATTGTTGCATGTACCACTATTGAAAGGACTTTGATGTTGCCTAGAAGAAGGTGACGTTTATAAAACTTAACAACAAACAAAACATTACAGCGAATTAGCAGTGCCGAACTTCCGCGCAATTCAGCGAAACTTCCACACAATCTCACGGAACTTCAGCACAACATAGAATAATACGAAGTTCACCACGCCTATAGAGACCAGGCTCTAACAAAACATGTAGATGTGTTTGGAGATGTCTATTGGCAAGTCCACGAAGTAACTAGACTCAACCACACATAAACACATACAACTAAGGAGATCGAGTGGAAAGTAAATATTGCAATTCAAAAACACAAGAGTGACAAAATATTTTTTTCAACAAAGTTCGGGTTCCCACTTGAACCTTACATCTTCGTCTCCTAGTTCACAATTTGCGAATTTTTAAATCTTACCTTTTGGCCTCTTTGTGAGTTGTTATAGGGAAAGAAAGGACTAGAGACTTAATATGAATCTTGAATGAGCACAAGAGCTCTAGTTCACCACAAGTCGTCAAAAAAAAACTATGGCTATCCAAATTATTAAAGTTCACTTATGATGGTCAAATCAATAAAATTTTGTATGGTGATCTATCTACCTTGGTGGTGGTATATATTTTTGGGCATAATTTTAATTGTTGCAAATTTGTTATGCCTTGATCAAGATATAGGATGAACCCCTCTAAACTCTTAATTGAACCAAGTGCATGTTATAAGTAATTCGAGTACTTGAAGCACATATTAAGGGGGAGATCATTCTATGTCTTGTGTCTTTGAGACTAACCTTTTTCTTTTAGTGAATTTGTGTAGTCTCTTGGCGACAACGAGTTTCTCTTGGGTATGCTACACTAACTCAATCCAAATAGGTGACGTCATGAGATACAAGAATCAAACTCAACTGGTTTCAAATTGTGAAGATCATATTTCAATTGGTATTGGTGCTTGGTGGATTATATATCTCTCATTTGATATATCAAGAAGTATATCCTCAATTAGTATCTCAAAATGGCAACAAGAGTTAGCAATGGACTTTCAGTTGAGATCAAGCACAAGGTTAGGATATCTTCGTGAAGGTCATGATAAAGAGAGATGGCCATATATGACATGATTTTGCATGAAGAAGTGATAAACCCATCAACACTAAATACAACTAATGAACATCATGAACATGATGGAGATTATGAGGCTTATAACAAAGGTACATCGCTCAATGAACGCTTGTATTATCTTTGTGCATCTAGGCCCTAACATGCTAGTGTGTGCATGTGTATGTAATGTCTTGAGTCAGACCATGAGCTTGTTCTTTTGGTGACGATTAGAGGTATAGTTAGATATTTAGTTGATACCTCTTATCGTGATGGTGTGAGTTTGTCTCATGTTAAAAGTGACATCTAAGTAAGGTATGAGCTAAATATGCTAACTTCTCAAAAATCTTGACTTAAAGTGTTGCATACTTTGATTAGTACAACAAAATAGTGAGAAATTTTATATGCTAAACTTTAAGTCATCGAAACCGTGTAAATCACCCGTTGTGCGTATTGTTGCATGTACCACTATTGAAAGGACTTTGATGTTGCCTAGAAGAAGGTGACGTTTATAAAACTTAACAACAAACAAAACATTATAGCGAATTAGCAGTGTCGAACTTCCGCGCAATTCAGCGAAACTTCCACACAATCTCACGGAACTTCAGCACAACATAGAATAATACGAAGTTCACCACGCCTATAGAGACCAGGCTCTAACAAAACATGTAGATGTGTTTGCAGATGTCTATTGGCAAGTCCACGAAGTAACTAGACTCAACCACACATAAACACATACAACTAAGGAGATCGAGTGGAAAGTAAATATTGCAATTCAAAAACACAAGAGTGACAAAATATTTTTTTCAACAAAGTTCGGGTTCCCACTTGAACCTTACATCTTCGTCTCCTAGTTCACAATTTGCGAATTTTTAAATCTTACCTTTTGGCCTCTTTGTGAGTTGTTATAGGGAAAGAAAGGACTAGAGACTTAATATGAATCTTGAATGAGCACAAGAGCTCTAGTTCACCACAAGTCATCAAAAAAAACTATGGCTATCCAAATTATTAAAGTTCACTTATGATGGTCAAATCAATGAAATTTTGTATGGTGATCTATCTACCTTGGTGGTGGTATATATTTTTGGGCATAATTTTAATTGTTGCAAATTTGTTATGCCTTGACCAAGATATAGGATGAACCCCTCTAAACTCTTAATTGAACCAAGTGCATGTTATAAGTAATTCGAGTACTTGAAGCACATATTAAGGGGGAGATCATTCTATGTCTTGTGTCTTTGAGACTAACCTTTTTCTTTTAGTGAATTTGTGTAGTCTCTTGGCGACAATGAGTTTCTCTTGGGTATGCTACACTAACTCAATCCAAATAGGTGACGTCATGAGATACAAGAATCAAACTCAACTGGTTTCAAATTGTGAAGATCATATTTCAATTGGTATTGGTGCTTGGTGGATTATATATCTCTCATTTGATATATCAAGAAGTATATCCTCAATTAGTATCTCAAAATGGCAACAAGAGTTAGCAATGGACTTTCAGTTGAGATCAAGCACAAGGTTAGGATATCTTCGTGAAGGTCATGATAAAGAGAGATGGCCATATATGACATGATTTTGCATGAAGAAGTGATAAACCCATCAACACTAAATACAACTAATGAACATCATGAACATGATGGAGATTATGAGGCTTATAACAAAGGTACATCGCTCAATGAATGCTTGTATTATCTTTGTGCATCTAGGCCCTAACATGCTAGTGTGTGCATGTGTATGTAATGTCTTGAGTCAGACCATGAGCTTGTTCTTTTGGTGACGATTAGATGTATAGTTAGATATTTAGTTGATACCTCTTATCGTGATGGCGTGAGTTTGTCTCATGTTAAAAGTGACATCTAAGTAAGGTATGAGCTAAATATGCTAACTTCTCAAAAATCTTGACTTAAAGTGTTGCATACTTTGATTAGTACAACAAAATAGTGAGAAATTTTATATGCTAAACTTTAAGTCATCGAAACCATGTAAATCACACATCGCTCCTAAGCCAGAGTGCAAGAACAACTTGTGGCTCCACTAGTGTCGTAGTTCTACAATTAATGCAACTATTAAGTAGAGAAGGAATCTGATTGTCATCATTTGAAGGTGTACAAGGTACTTTGCGCTTTGACCACACTACTAAGGCTAATAATGTATTTTGGACTACTTTTTAAGAAAGATTGCGGATCAAGGAATTTTAGCACATGCATGTAAGGAAAATGGCACCTAGCTAGGGCCATCTATAATTTTGGTGGTTAAATGATAACATGATCATTTCGACTAATGTAGTTTGCAAGTATATATGGTATTTAGTTCAATGGATGCGAGGATGGCTTGGATAAAAGCAACATGAATATCAAGTGATCAACACCTCAAGGCAAGGACTAGAAGCTCTGTTGAAGACCCTGGAAGTCCAAGGCATCAAGAAGGAGATGCCGAGATAAAAACACGCTGAAAGAATCAAGATGCCCAAGAGGGGGGGTGAATTTGGCTAATTCTAAATTTCTTTGCAACAATTAGATCCAAAGGTTAGCCCAATTAACCCCTTGTGCCTAGAAAGTGTTTCTAATGTTCTATTGCACAAAAAGACTTGCAACATAAGTTCCAATCCTACACTAGCATGGCAATTATATGAATGTAAAGACAAGTATTGAATTACTCAAAATAGATGCTCAAAGTAAATTCTCAAAGTAAAGAGAGAAGGAGGAACGTGGCGATGTTTTGCCGAGGTATCGGAGAGTCACCACTCCCCACTAGTCCTCGTTGGAGCACCCATGCAAGGGTGTAGCTCCCCCTTGATCCGCATAAGGATTAAGTGCTCTCTACGGGTTGATTCTTTGACACTCTGTCGTGGTGAATTATCCACAACCGCTCATAACTTGAGTTGGGTCATCCATAAGCTCCGCCGGATGATCACCAAGCTTCCAATCACCACCAAGCCATCTAGGTGATGGCAATCACCAAGAGTAACAAGCATAAACTCTTACTTGACCACGACAAGCCTAATGAGAAGGGTGGATGCACACTTTGCTACTCTTGATCTCACTAATAAGGGCTCTCTTTGGGATTCTCAAATCTCAATCACCTCACTAGGACCTTGCTCTTCTTGGCACTCTCAAAGGTGTTTCTCAGCTGTTAAAATGAGCAAAAG
This sequence comes from Miscanthus floridulus, assembly GCF_019320115.1. NCBI lineage: Eukaryota > Viridiplantae > Streptophyta > Magnoliopsida > Poales > Poaceae > Miscanthus > Miscanthus floridulus. The sequence continues at coordinate 124,154,916 of NC_089587.1, forward strand.
TCACCCCACACACGAATGGAGGAAGTATTTATAACATGGGCTAAAAAATGAACCGTTATGTGCCTCTACGGGGTGATCGGACGCTCCGGTCATGTTGACCGGACGCACCAGTCAGTTCACCCCAAACTCCAGTGATCAAGTAGTGACCGGACGCTGGACAGTGTCCGGTCAGCACTGACCGGACACGTCCGATCATGATTTTCCCTCTCTAAAACCTTACTGGAGTCGACCGAACGCTGGCCCTCAGCGTCCGATCACTTCACCTCTCAGCGTTTGGTCATTTCCAGACGACTTCACCTTGATCAAATGAACTGACCGGACTCTGCGCCAGTGTTCGGTCACACCGAAGCCAGCGTCCGATCAGTATTTGACCCTCCATTCACTCTCAACTCTCGATCATACGTGAATGAAGTTTGCTCCAATAGATCTAAGGGCTCTTTTGGAGCTACCTAGTGCTAGAATTAGCAAGTGTGCACCACACCTAACTCACTAGACTCACCTAGGTCAAGCTACCCGTCCATACCCCCCTTAATAGTATGGCCTAAGGAAAAACAAAGTCCTAAACAACTCTAAGTGTCTCTTCAACTCCAATCGACACTTAGAACTAGTCTATCCTTAACCTTGTCATCTATCCTTTAAAAACCGAAATGATTTTCATCGTAGGGGCATAACCACCATGATTGCCCAATCGATCTCCACTACCATGACCTAACTTAATTGCCTCTACAAAACACACGTTAGCCACAGTAATCACGTATTGTCATTAATCACCGAAACCCAACTAGGGGCCTAGATGCTTTCAATTTTCCTCTTTTTGGTGATTGATGACAATACCACCTCGAGTATGTGAAAGAGATAAGGTTTTTAACATGCTTGGTTCATATAAGCTTTTGACAATAAGAACAAAAGTGTTAGGCAAGCTTATATGACCCAAGCCAACATGATGTACTCAAAAGATATGAAATAAGCATGAGTACAAGTAATAAAGCTCATTTGCATCGGAGTAAAATGCGGAAGCAAAGCAAATGAGCATAGTACAAGTGATATGACATATAAATGATTCAAAGTAGAGAGCATGCATGTCATATATCATGATCACGTAGATATCACTATCACATAAATATAGTTTGATGCATAAAAGTAAACACACGAACGCATAATAGTGTATCACACATAAAAACCAAATATAATAGATAATCTAATAGATAAACTAAGCTCCCCCTAGATATGTTGCTCCCCCTAAGACTAATATACTCGATCTCTCTCCTCCTTTGGTGTTAAACCAAAACCTAAGGGTCGGTCGGCGGGGCTGCAACAGACGAGTCGAGCGCTGAGGTACGAGGAGCGAGCTAAAACTAGGTGCCATCATCATCATCTGAACCAGGGCTCTGAGCAGTCTGACCCTCTATAGCTGGAAACGATGCTGAAGCGGTCTGGGTCGAATCAATAACTGGCGCTACCTGCTCTAATGATGCAATTGACGAAGGGAGCGTCTCGGTAGTGTAACAAAACTGACCAATTATACGAGATTAAGTAAGAAAATCTTCCGCCGAAGAAGATAATTTAGCAAACTTAAGCCCGTATAACCCGGTAGTCCGTGAAACCATGAAGGATTTCAAACCAATTCGACATACAAACCAAGATCGCACAAGTTTAGCAAGTACCGTCACACGTTACATAAAGTTCACAATGACAGTGGATATATCAGAGTTTAGAACATAAAGTTTTACAACCCACGTTTAACTGAAATAGCGGAAGCAAATAGTTTTAAAGCCACACGCACACTTTTGATTCAGATAAAGTGCCAGCAGGTAGTCATCTCCAACAAAAGCATCAGATGAGAGATACGGAGTGACCATTTGCCCTTGGTCCTAGTTGTCACCCATCGCCGGGTACAGGTAATTAATGCAATAGCCATAGTACATTTGACCATCTGCAACAACAATGGTAACAACGCCCTGAGTACAAGAAGGTACTCAGCTAGACTTACCCATCTTAAACCAAAATAAAGCGACACCAAGGAGTATGCAAGGCTTTCATTAGTGGGCTAGCTGACTTGTTTGCAAAAAGCATAAGCTATCATGAAGACATCATTTTAAATACTTTGCATCATCTTTATTATAACCTAATCATCTAGGTAAGCACCTGTACTATAGCAATCACATGATTAACCAATAACATTCAGTTACCAATTTAGCTTTAGCATGTCCATACCATCCGGATAACCATCATTGTTCCATAATAATTACTACGATGCCATAGCTCGAGTCAAGTGCTCACTATCCAGGAGCGATGGTGATTCGAATCGATTCCTAACCAGCTGGTGATTTATTCCTCACACAAACCACACTCACCGATCAAGTGAGCTACAGATCACCAATGACACTTTTCAGGTAGCCGCGGGACAATCTGGAGCCGTAGTACCCAGGGACCGCCCGACTGCCGGGAATTAGGTCACACCTGCCCTTGGGCTCACTCTTCGTGCCCCTATCATACCCCCATCAGCACCAATACGCGCACCCGTGTAGATCCCGGCCCGAATAGTGCCACTAGCTTCGCGGTCAAAAGGTACTTTATTTGGCTAGCTAAATGTGAGGCATACGTTCAACATGACAAGAGGGACGAGCAACGATCGGTCCTTAATCGACACAGCGGAAACTAACAGCACCCCAGAACCCTGTCTGGTTGCCTCCAACTTTTTCCGTCCGGTCTCTAATTATTCATCACACATGGTTAAATTTCAGGATATCATTCTTTCCCTAGCTAAATTCTTCTAGTAACCACCTATAATATAGGTGATCGGGTATCACCGATCGCTACCAGTCTAAGCAAGGCTAAGCAGTTATTCGATCCTGACCTAACAGGGAAAAATGTAAAAAGGTAGGCAAGGATAGTAATGAATGCATCAACGGTTTCAATCAACTCCTACAACTTAATGCAACAATATATAAACTCATATACATATAGAAAGAATTGCTTTTATAAGGTAGGAAACTTATAATGCTCCGGGGCTTGCCTCGTTCGAACGAACTAGGTTGGTGATCCACGCACTCCGGCAAGTCCTCTCCTTGCTCCTCTTCCTCTGGCACCTCCGGTGCCTGGACTTCTTGTGGATCGGTCCCGGTCTACTCTTCTTGAACTGCTACTAGCAACTCTTCCTGTGATCCTGTATGATGCAGAGGTATAAGTGCTAATGCATAGATGCATCGGAGAGATGACATGTAATGATCATGATGCATGAAATGTAGATGATTATGTTTAACTTTATTGGACATAGTCGTAGAGCTCTTCTACAAGGTAGTCAACATCATCCAAGAACATGTACTACTATCTACTATGACCACCCTGTACTGACATGCCAAATCACCACAGCAAATTAAGATGCTTCAAAGATACACCAAAGCGAACATTATTAACTAAACTCGCATTAAAGAATATTATTCTATTTCATTTTAAACCAGGGCTACTACAGCAACATATATTTCTAGTGCTTATAAAAATCTAAGAAAATTACAGTAGCATAGTACTACTCTAAGTAGACTACCATAAAATTTTCATGGCATTTGGATAAGTAAAATAGCCTACACAAAAATGACAAGGCATAAATGCTTAAAAAGGCATAAATAGGAAACCTTAGTTAAAAGTGCCAAGCAACAGATTTCATATTTTTCCTAATATTCTTAAGGTACTGATATACTCCCCACAAAATTTCATGGTCATAGTATTCCTAGATAATTTACAAAAATTCCCACAAGTATCAATCAATGATGAATGGAAAATCTATAACTCAAAAACCATACATGCAATGACTCTCAAATTTTTACTAGAGCTTCTACTAAGCAAGACTACCTTACCCACAAAATTTCATAATTTTTGGACCACATAAACTCAAAATATAATTCAAACAAGTTTGCATGCATCTAAAAACACATTCCAAGTTCCTATTTAATTCATCCAAAATTCCTACATCATGTGCTCATGTCATATTTTTCTTAAATACTAGACTTCCCTATGAGTCTAACAAAATTTGAATCACACCATTTGGATCTACACATTTGTAGTTACAAAATTCACAAAACAGTATAGAAATCTATAAATTTGAACTATCCTATCACTACACTGTCACTGACGCGTGGGACCCGCGTGTCAGCCAGGCCCGCCTGTCATCGACACAGAACAGGGGAGACGGCACGCGACGGCGCGGCGATGGTTGAGCTCGCCGACGGTGGCTCCTTCGGCAAAACCGATGGCACCTACACGACCTACGTGACGAGACGCGTCGAATGGTGCTACCGGTGAGACCTAAGACCTAGCGGAGGGGGCTCATCGCCGGTGATGGCGGCACGGCAACGCTCCGACGCGAGATGTCGGCGACAGCAAGCCATGACTGACTCAACCGAGCTCGGCATGAGCTATCAGGGGTCACTACGGTGCTACCCAAGCAAGAATAGGGGGGGCGAGAAGCCTCGGTGGTAGTTGGCCGCGTAGAGCTCCAACTCCAGTGAGACTCCATCATGGTGGGCGGTGGAGGAAACGGCCAATGTGCCCTTACCAAGACCCAATCGGTGCAGCCAAGGGGTGGAGGAGGTAGAGGAGGACACGACGGAGCTACTGACTGGCTGGCAGTCATGTTTTTGCAGCAGCGAGCGAGCTAGGCTACGGCGGAGCTGCTCGGCATGGCTGCGGCTGCTGCGGTCGCTGCGGAGATGAAGGAAATGAAAAATGGACGGGCGAGCGGGTCTGGCAGGCGCGTGGGGGCTTAAGGCATGGCCAGTGGTGCCAGGACGGCCGCGACACGTGGCCTGCATGGTCAGGCAACCGACGACGCGTGGCATACATGCGGCGGTGATGTTCTGAAATAGTCGACAATGTAGCTGTCAATTCAGCTAACCAACTACGACTGACAGCGAGTTTTCACCGGCCATTAACTCCTAAACCGTTGATCGTTAGCGAGAGAAATCAAAACGAAAGTTGTACACCTACATACCAGCTACAAAACTCATTTAGAGATCAAGGTCTAATTTGCAAAGGACAGAGAGTAAAATCAGGCCAAAGTCGAGTTCATGAAACTGAAAACTCGGTTTTTGTACTTAGAAAATTTCTAAGTGTTGAACCCAACCCAAATTCTGACTTGTGGGCCCTTTTGGAGTATGTTGTGCACATTTTCATAACTTGGTTTCTAAACAAAGTTTGTTCCTTATAAAATTTGCTACAACTTTGTTTTTGGTTGCTCAGACATGCATAGACTCTAAGTTGTACTTTTTAAACAGTCAAACCAAAGAGTTTAGGAGTCAAAACTAGTCAAACCATGACTCGAAAACTTAATTAGGCAAAATGATCAACATGAATAGTGTTCCTAATGACCTTCTAAGTATAGCTAAGTTGTTTAAAAATATATTTAGCCATACCACACATTGGTCACACAAGAATCAAGCACTGAGTGTACTGAAACAATGAAAACACAATTGAAATGTTACTTTTGTTTCATAGCCATGTTTCACATGTTTCATGATCTTATTGCATCGTACTGACTAACTATGTTCCACTAAAGTGAGTTGCACATGTTGCACTTGGGTGCTGCACACTATTCATTCCATAAAAACAACACTCATGAAACATACAATATGTTGAAATGTTTCGATAACATGTTTCATGTGTTATAAGCTCATGAATGGATGAATGATGCTCATGTTCATGAAATGCAAGTGCAATTATGCAAGCCTAACACCAGGGGTGTTACAACCTTCCTCCCTTATAAGAATCTCATCCCGAGATTTAGAGTTACGAACCATTTGTTATAAAAATCCTTATAAGTGTTTTGTAGATATCCTTCTGTTTCCCACGTCGCATCACCATCATCATGATGACTCCACTGTATCTTATAGGTTCTCACCACTTTATTCCGAGTGACTCGGTCCTTAGTGTCCAAAACTCGAATCGGTTGCTCATGGTATTCTAAGTCTAATTTGAGCTAAATACTCTGGGGTTCTATTCTCTCTTCCGGAACATGCAAGCACTTCTTCAACTGTGATACATGGAAAACTGGAAAGATCGAACCCATCGCTTCCGGTAACTGTAACTTATAAGCCACTGGACCCTTCTTCTCTATGATCTTGTACGGTCCCACAAATCTAGGAGTAAGTTTTCTCTTTACTCCAAACCTTTGTACTTTCTTCATTGGAGTAACCTTCAGATAAATGTAGTCACCTACCTCAAACTCAAGCGGTCTTCTTCTCTTATCGGCATAACTCTTCTGGCGTGACTGTGCTGCTTTCATGTTTTGTTGGATAATATGGACCTTTTTCTCAGCCTCATCAACAAAATCAATTCCGTAAAACCTTCTCTCTCTAGGCTCGACCCAATTCAATGGTGTTCTACATTTCCTGCCATACAATGCTTCAAATGGAGCCATCTTGATACTCTCTTGGTAGCTATTGTTGTAAGCGAACTCTGCCAAAGGTAACCATGATTCCCATGAACCCTTAGATGATAACACACAAGCTCTAAGCATATCTTCTAGAACAGCATTAACTCACTCTGTCTGCCCATCTGTCTATGGGTGGTAAGCTGTACTCCGAATCAAGCTAGTACCCAACCCTATATGAAGATGTTCCCAAAAATGAGCGGTAAATTGTGACCCACGGTCAGACACAATAGTCTTTGGTATACCATGTAATCGGACAATCTCTGCAATGTACTTCTCAGCATACTAAGGTGGTCGAAATGTTGTTTTGACTGGTAAAAAGTGAGCTGATTTGGTAAGGCGATCTATAATTACCCAAATCGAATCATTACCCTTTGGTGTGGTGGGAAAACCGGTGATAAAATCCATACTTATATCATCCCATTTCCAATCTGGTATTGATAAAGGTTGCAACATTCCTGCGGGTCTCATGTGAAGAGCTTTTACTCTACAACACGTGTCGCAACGAGCAACATACGCTGCAATCTCCTTCTTCATCTTCGTCCACCAATAATGAGGTCTCAATTCTTGGTACATTTTGTTACTTCCAGGATGGATAGACAACTTAGAGTGATGAGCTTCATCCATCAATTTGTTCTTGAGTTCTCGATCCTTAGGTACAACTAGACGGTCCTTAAACCATAACACTCCGTGTTCATTCACTCTAAAGTGCTTAGTCGGTTCTTTCTTTATTTTCTCCTTGATATGGAATATTCCCTTATCTGTTTTCTGACCCTCAATGATCTTGCTCTCCAAGGTACAGCTAACCTAGATATTATGCAACACAGCAGGATGCAACAAATTGAACCCGTCCTCAAACAATGGTTGCACAACAAGAGAATGAGACTTTCTACTTAAGGCATCTGCTACTACATTTGCCTTTCCCGAATGATAATGCACATTCAAATTATAATCCTTTATCAGCTCTAACCATCTTCTCTGCCGCATATTTAACTCAGACTGAGTAAATATGTACTTGAGACTCTTATGATCTGTAAAGATATTACACACATTCCCAAGCAAGTAGTGTCTCTAAATCTTTAGAGCATGCACCACAGCTGCAAGCTCTAAATCGTGCGTAGGATAGTTAACCTCGTGCTTCTTCAACTGACATGAGGCATAAGCAATAACTCTCCCATCTTGCATCAGGACACATCTTAAACCATTCTTTGATGCATCGCAAAACACATCAAACGATTTCTCTATATCCGGTTGTGCCAGAACATGAGCAGTGGTTAGCAATTTCCGCAAGGTGCAGAAAGCTGCCTCACACTCCTCTGTCCAAGCGAACTTATAGTCCTTTTGTAGCAAACTTGTCATCGGCTTGGCAATCTTTGAGAAGTCCGGGATAAAACAGCGATAGTAACCGGCTAATCCAAGAAAACTCTGAACTTCGTGAACTGTGCTTGGTGCCTTCTAGTCCATAACCTCTTGTACCTTACTAGGATCCACTGAGATTCCATTCTCAGATAACACATGATCGAGAAAAGGAACTGTCTTCAGCCAGAACTCACATATACTAAACTTAGCAAACAACTGGTGATCTCTGAGTCTAGTCAAGACAATTCTTAGGTGCTCGGCATGATCCTGTTCATTCTCAGAGTATATCAGAATGTCATCAATGAACACAATCACGAACTGATCCAATTCTGGCGTAAAGACCGAATTCATCAGATACATAAAGTATGCAGGAGCATTTGTCAAACCAAAGGACATGACAAGATACTCGTATAAACCATATCTGGCGGAGAACGCGGTTTTGGGTATATCTTGTGGTCTAATCTTGATTTGATGGTACCCTGATCTCAAATCTATCTTGGAGAACACCTTGGCTTTTGATAATTGATCAAACAAGATATCAATCCGAGGCAGAGGATACTTGTTTTTAATTGTCACCGCATTTAGTGGCTGGTAGTCCACGCACATCCATAAGGAGTTATCCTTCTTCTTCTTTACGAACAGTGCGGGACATCCCCATTCTGATGAACTAGGGCGAATCAAACCCTTAGTCAGTAGATCATGGAGTTGTTTCTTTAACTCGGCTAATTCATTTGGAGGCATCCGATAAGGCCTTCTTAAGATCGGTGGTGTCCCAGGGATTAACTCAATGGCAAACTCAACATCTCTGTCCGGTGGAAGACCAGGTAACTCATCTGAAAACATGTCCAGAAACTCGCACACTACCGGAATCTTGGCTAGAAGAGTAGTTTGGACTGCACAAGTTGTACTGGCCAGATCTATTTTTCAAGGTAAGGTTACTTGAAATGTACCTTCTCCAATAGGTTCCTTGAGAGAAATGCTTCTTTCCCCAGCATCAATTACTACTCCCATCTTATTCATCCAGTTCATTCCCAGGATTACATCCAGAACTAACCCTGGCATAACTATCAGGTTAAGCTTATACTGCCTATTTGCTACACACAGGGTTACCCCCTGGATTATCTGGTTAGTTAACAGATCAGCCCTAGCTGAACTGATTCGATAAGTACATTCCAATTCAACTATCTTTTGCTCATACTTTCTTGCAAATGCTTGACTTATGAATGAATAAGATGATCCAGAATCAAACAAAATGACTGCAGGATGATTATTGATAGAAAACATACCGCCTGTCATGGGCTCTCCTTCCGGGATGTCATCAATGGTGGTGTGGTGCACACGAGCTTGGTATTGATTCTATGGCTTCTTAGGATATGGGCAAAACTTCGCAAAGTGCCCAGATTGATTGCAGTTGTAACACGGTCCTCTTATTTGAGTAGCAGCTTTAGATGAACTGCCTTGTCCGGTCTTGGCTTGTGGCACCGCCATCTTGAATGGCTTCTGACTCCTCTAAGGTTGCTAGGCATTCTGATTCCTCCGTTGGGGTGGCCTGAACCTTGCACTAGGGGTAGGCGAACGATACGCAGAACGGTTTGCCATCGGGGCCCTTGGCTGGGACGGACCTGACTCAAAAGCTCTCTTGCGAGTCTTGGAAGTAGCATATACATTGTTGTTCTTCTCTTGCTTTAAGCAGTCACTAACAAAGTCATTGAAACTAGTTCTTGTGTTAGTACCCACATGCTTCATCATCTTGGGATTCAGACCTCTCTTGAAACTAGCAATCTTTTTGGCATCAGTATTCACCATGTCAGAGGCATAGCGACTTAGATTATTGAATGCATGTAGATACTGGGTCACAGTCTTGGTGCCTTGGGTCAGTGCGAGAAATTCTCCAAACTTCATTTCTGTCAACCCAGGTGGAATGTAAACTCCACGAAAAGCCTCAGTGAATTCCCTCCAAGTAATGTGGGCATTAGGGGGAAAAGTGGTGCGGTGGTGCTTCCACCACATTCCTACCGGGCCTTGTAGCTGATGAGCTGCATACTCGGTCTTCAATACTTCTGTCATCCTTAGAACATGAAACTTATCTTCCATGGTGTTTATCCACTCTTCTGCATCCAATGGCTCTGCAGCTTCTTTGAAAATTGGTGGTCTGGTGTCCATAAAGTCCTTGAAACTGCTATGCTGATTCGCTTCATGTCCACCTAGGTTTAACCCACGGCAGGTGTTGTCAGCAATATGGTGCAATACAGCCTCCATGTTCTGCTGCATGCCCTCCATGTTGCGTTGACTTCCAAAGAACTGTGCGAAGAACTGTTCCGCGGTGTACGGTGGAGGAGGAGGTGGTGGCAGTTCACGGTTCTCATTCCCAGCTGCACTGCCACCTGCCTTAGTAGCATCATACATGGTACGGCGAGTGTTCGGCATCTGCATATTTTAGCAACAGTAATTATTAGGTGATGTTGTAGAGATCACAAGCGAATAAAAAATTATGCCGTACTGAATTCACTAGAGAGAATAAATTCATACAATAAAACAGGGGCACAATAAGTCATTCCAATTAACACAACATCACTAATTAGATTACTTAAGCGCATACATCATGTCCATTACAACCAATTGCCATCATACATACACTGGACTTTTATGCATTCAAATATTGTATTACTAGCCAAGTTCCAATCACATGCCAAATCTCATAAGTTCGAAGCAAGATACATTAGGTTACATGCCGACAAAGAAAGGTCATCGCGACAGGACCTAAACACTAGCGCAAGGCAACTAGCCTACTCCTCGGGGCCATCGTCGGGGTCGGAGACGTCACCATCGCCCCTAGGTGAAACTATAGGCTCGTCCTCATTATCGATGTCCATGCCAGCGGCGTCTGGAGGAGCATATGGGCCAACCCCATTGTAGAGCGCGTGAAACTCCTTGTGCAGGTTGACGTTGTACTCCTCTAGCTCATCGACCCTCTGCAGCAGCAGGTACCTTGTGTTCCAGGCTTCATTCCTTTCCTAAACCAACTGTCCAATCATGTGGTCTGCATTGTTGTTGGCTTGAGTCAACGTATGCACCCGCTGCATAGCTCTATCACCTCTCTCTACCGCCTGGTCTCACTGTAAGCTCATATCAGCCAATTGCTCCTGCAAACTAGCTATAGCACATGCCTGCTTCTCCTTCTGCTTTCTTACCTTGAGCTTATCATCACTACGCAAGCCAGTCAAAGTCTAGTAGGTACACTCAAGATCCTGATACGCTCTGATAGCGGCAAACATAGCACTCATAGCATGGTTATCGCTAGCCTATCCCTCAGCTGGACCTCTGACCAAAGCACTTCCCTGAGGCTGAACCCAAATAGCATCACGAGGATCATCCCTAGGAAAGGTGCCAGCTAGAGCTGCTGCAAGCTCACTAGGAAATCTGCTCATGATGTCCCTGATGACACGGAAAACTGCTCCCTCTGCACCCTCAACAGGAGTGCGACCCTCAAACTCCAAGTGCCAACCATCCCACTCTGGAGCATCACCAAGAGCAGGAACGGTGATCTCTACCACTACGAGTCCATCCTCTGCTAACTGGCTCTCATTCCAAGAGTACACCGGCTCTTGACCCTCTGGGTACCCCACATCATGGAGCACTCTCCAAAGCAAGGTCGGCATGCCAAACTCACTCAAGAAGGTGTCCGTGGTGTGGTGCTCCCTTAGGGCCAACCGACGTCGAGGTGCTCTTCCTCCGGTGGACTTACGGGCAGTCTGCTTCGTGCGGGCCATCTGTAGCAAATTGTTATTTCATTACCCATGTGAGAACAAGATTAAGTTGTCACTTTTATCAAAATGAGATAATTAACTTATAAGGGGAGGAACAATGCCATGAATGATATGTAACAACATGATGCATGCACGTTCCGTACGTTCTCATAAACTTAGGAAAAATAACAATTGCTAGCGGCATAGACGGTGGCATACAACGATCTCTCATACACGTAGCAAATACGTACTATACGATAGCGCTGTTATGTACCTGCAAAAGATCCACTTCAGCCCAAACCCCGACATTATGAAAATTATGCATAGAAGTAGTAAAGTAATCTACTTGCTCTACACGCATCCCTAGATATGCGTACAATGGTAGCAACTACCAGAACCATTGTCCTATCGACGATATCATCATCACAGGATGAAATTTTCCCACACATTGGATACCTTCATACAAACACGCGTATGGCATGTAAATAATCCGGCATCCTATAAGCACTTCCCTAGATCGGTAGTGTATCCGATCATGCTCTCACAACTCTCACTTACTGAGGCGTAGATGCAATGGATCCATATATTACCACTCAAGTGAATGGCAATCATACAATAGCACGTCGTATGAGCGACGAAATAGAAATATGATGCAAAGACCCCCAAGTCAGTACTTAATTAAGCCACCTAGAGTCCTTAACTAGGCATAAAGGATATGACCACTGACACACCATTAAGTTTTAAATTAGAGGTTGAAACACCTATATGCTACAAGTTCGTAATTAGTTTTGTAACACAAAACCCTTTTATTTTAAATACACGCATGAACAGTAACCTACTAAACCTTGCTCTGATGCCAGCTGTAATAGAACCGACCAATTATACGAGATTAAGTAAGAAAATCTTCCACCGAAGAAGATAATTTAGCAAACTTAAGCCCGTATAACCCGGTAGTCCGTGAAACCACAAAGGATTTCAAACCAATTCGACATACAAACCAAGATCGCACAAGTTTAGCAAGTACCGTCACACGTTACATAAAGTTCACAATGACAGTGGATATATCAGAGTTTAGAACATAAAGTTATTACAACCCACGTTTAACTGAAATAGCGGAAGCAAATAGTTTTAAAGCCACACGCACACTTTTGATTCAGATAAAGTGCCAGCAGGTAGTCATCTCCAACAAAAGCATCAGATGAGAGATACGAAGTGACCATTTGCCCTTGGTCCTAGTTGTCACCCATCGCCGGGTACAGGCAGTTAATGCAATAGCCGTAGTACATTTGACCATCTGCAACAACAATGGTAACAACGCCCTAAGTACGAGAAGGTACTCAGCTAGACTTACCTGTCTTAAACCAAAATAAAGCGACACCAAGGAGTATGCAAGGCTTTCATTAGTGGGCTAGCTGACTTGTTTGCGAAAAGCATAAGCTATCATGAAGACATCATTTTAAATACTTTGCATCATCTTTATTATAACCTATTCATCTAGGTAAGCACCTGTACTATAGCAATCACATGATTAACCAATAACATCCAGTTACCAATTTAGCTTTAGCATGTCCATACCATCCGGATAACCATCATTGTTCCATAATAATTACTACGATGCCGTAGCTCGAGTCAAGTGCTCACTATCCAGGAGCGATGGCGATTCAAATCAATTCCTAACCAGCTGGTGATTTATTCCTCACACAAACTACACTCACCGATCAAGTGAGCTACAGATCACCAATGACACTTTTTAGGTAGCCGTGGGACAATCTGGAGTCGCAGTACCCAGGGACCGCCCGACTACCGGGAATTAGGTCACACCTGCCCTTGGGCTCACTCTTCGTGCCCCTGTCATACCCCCATCAGCACCAATACGCGCACCCATGTAGATCCCGGCCCGAATAGTGCCACTAGCTTCGCGGTCGAAAGATACTTTATTCGGCCAGCTAAATGTGAGGCATACGTTCAACATGACAAGAGGGACGAGCAACGATCGGTCCTTAATCGACACAGTGGAAACTAACAGCACCCCAGAACCCTGTCTGGTTGCCTCCAACTTTTTCCGTCCGGTCTCCAATTATTCATCACACATGGTTAAATTTCAGGATATCATTCTTTCCCTAGCTAAATTCTTCCAGTAACCACCTATAATATAGGTGATCGGGTATCACCGATCGCTACCAGTCTAAGCAAGGCTAAGCAGTTATTCAATCCTGACCTAACAGGGAAAAAGGTAATAAGGTAGGCAAGGATAGTAATGAATGCATCAACGGTTTCAATCAACTCCTACAACTTAATGCAACAATATATAAACTCATATACATATAGAAAGAATTGCTTTTATAAGGTAGGAAACTTATAATGCTCCGGGGCTTGCCTCGTTCAAACGAACTAGGTTGGTGATCCACGCACTCCGGCAAGTCCTCTCCTTGCTCCTCTTCCTCTGGCACCTCCGGTGCCTGGACTTCTTGTGGATCGGTCCTGGTCTACTCTTCCTGAACTGCTACTAGCAACTCTTCCTGCGATCCTGTATGATGTAGAGGTATAAGTGCTAATGCATAGATGCATCGGAGAGATGACATGTAATGATCATGATGCATGAAATGTAGATGATTATGTTTAACTTTATTGGACATAGTCGTAGAGCTCTTCTACAAGGTAGTCAACATCATCCAAGAACATGTACTACTATCTACTACGACCACCCTGTACTGACATGCCAAATCACCACAGCAAATTAAGATGCTTCAAAGATACACCAAAGCGAACATTATTAACTAAACTCGCATTAAAGAAGATTATTCTATTTCATTTTAAACCAGGGCTACTACAACAACATATATTTCTAGTGCTTATAAAAATCTAAGAAAATTACAGTAGCATAGTACTACTCTAAGTAGACTACCATAAAATTTTCATGGCATTTGGATAAGTAAAATAGCCTACACAAAAATGACAAGGCATAAATGCTTAAAAGGCATAAATAGGAAACCTTAGTTAAAAGTGCCAAGCAACAGATTTCATATTTTTCCTAATATCCTTAAGGTACTGATATACTCCCCACAAAATTTCATGGTCATAGTATTCCTAGATAATTTACAAAAATTCACACAAGTATCAATCAATGATGAATGGAAAATCTATAACTCAAAAACCATACATGCAATGACTCTCAAATTTTTACCAGAGCTTCTACTAAGCAAGACTAGCTTACCCACAAAATTTCATAATTTTTGGACCACATAAACTCAAAATATAATTCAAACAAGTTTGCATGCATCTAAAAACACATTCCAAGTTCCTATTTAATTCATCCAAAATTCCTACATCATGTGCTCATGTCATATTTTTCTTAAATACTAGACTTCCCTATGAGTCTAACAAAATTTGAATCACACCATTTGGATCTACACATTTGTAGTTACAAAATTCACAAAACAATATAGAAATATGTAAATTTGAACTATCCTATCACTACTCTGTCACTGACGCATGGGACCCGTGTGTCAGCTGGGCCCGCCTGTCATCAACACAGAACAGGGGAGACGACACGCGATGGCGCGGCGATGGTTGAGCTCACCCACGGTGGCTCCTCCGGTGAAACCGACGGCACCTACACGATCTACGTGACGAGCCACGTTGAATGGTGCTACCAGCGAGACCTAAGACCTAGCGGAGGGGGCTCGTTGCCGGTGATGGCGGCACGGCAGCGCTCCGACGTGAGACGCCGGCGACAGCAAGCCATGACTGACTCAACCGAGCTTGGCATGAGCTACCAGGGGTCGCTACGGTGCTACCCAAGCAAGAATAGGGGGACGAGAAGCCTCGGTGGCAGTTGGCCGCGTAGAGCTCCAACTCCGGTGAGACTCCATCATGGCGAGCGGTGGAGGAAACGACCAATGTGCCCTTACCAAGACCCAATCGGTGTAGCCAAGGGGTGGAGGAGGTAGAGGAGGACATAGCGGAGCTGTTGATTGGCTAGCAGTCGCGTTTTTGTGGCGGCGAGCGAGCTAGGCTATGGTGGAGCTGCTCGGCACGGCTGCGGCTGCTGCGGTCGCTGCGGAGACGAAGGAAATGAAAAATGGATGGGCGAGCGGGTTTGGCAGGCGCACAGGGGCTTAAGGCGTGGCCACCGGTGCTAGGACGACCGCGGCACGTGGCCTGCGTGGTCAGGTGACCGGCGACGCATGGCATACACGTGGCGGTGATGTTCTGAAACGATCAACACTATAGCTGCCGATTCAGCTAACCAACTGCGACTGACAGCGAGTTTTCACCGGCCATTAACTCCTAAACCATTGATCGTTAGCGAGAGAAATCAAAACGAAAGTTGTACACCTACATACCAGCTACAAAACTCATTTAGAGATCAAGGTCTAATTTGCAAAGGACAAGAGAGTAAAATCAGGCCAAAGTTGAGTTCATGAAACTGAAAACTCGGTTTTTGTACTTAGAAAATTTCTAAGTGTTGAACCCAACCCAAATTCTGACTTGTGGGCCCTTTTTGAGTATGTTGTGCACATTTTCATAACTTGGTTTCTAAACAAAGTTTGTTCCTTATAAAATTTGCTACAACTTTGTTTTAGGTTGCTCAAACATGCATAGACTCTAAGTTGTACTTTTTAAACAGTCAAACCAAAGAGTTTAGGAGTCAAAACTAGTCAAACCATGACTCGAAAACTTAATTAGGCAAAATGATCAACATGAACAGTGTTCCTAATGACCTTCTAAGTATAGCTAAGTTGTTTAAAAATATATTTAGCCATACCACACATTGGTCACACAAGAATCAAGCACTGAGTGTACTGAAATAATGAAAAATAATTGAAATGTTACTTTTGTTTCATAGCCATGTTTCATGATCTTGTTGCATCGTACTAACTAACTATGTTCCACTAAAGTGAGTTGCACATGTTGCACTTGGGTGCTGCACACTATTCATTCCATAAAAACAACACTCATGAAACATACAATATGTTGAAATGTTTCGATAACATGTTTCATGTGTTATAAGCTCATGAATGGATGAATAATGCTCATGTTCATGAAATGCAAGTGCAATTATACAAGCCTAACACCAGGGGTGTTACAGGTAGTCCTAGTAATAGGTGCAACTATAGAAGGACCTAGGACTTGTAAATAAGGCAGAGTAGGCTGCCCTGTCAACTCACTAAAAGTTGCTCCAAGACTCTTGGAGACTGAGGTATCTGGCAGTATCAGCGAGGAAGTCTGAGCCGGTGTAAAGCCCATGTAAAGAGGTGTGAACTGCGGGGCTAACACTGGCAAGGCAAACCACTAGGACACCTGCTCTGTGGTGAAGCAAATTGTGCTGGTGGCTGTCCCTGACTCTGAAGCCCACTAGACTATAACACTAGAGTCATAGAAGTGGTGGCGATCTGACCAAGCTAGGGTGAAGGCTGTGGCAATGGAACCCCAATAGCTAACACAACATGCTACATAAACCCAAGTAGCTGCTGCTGCATGAGAAGCTGCTGCTGATGCATGACCTACTGCTGCTGCTGTATGGCCTACTGCTACCGCTGAAACTCATCCTGTTGAGTCTAGAACTGTGCAAAAGTAGCGGCGGTCTTCTGAGCCTAGCGAGCCTGATCCTGCCTCATCTGCTCAAGTATGGCAAGTAGAGCGAGGTTTGTCTATGATGTAGGTGGAGCTGAACTAGAGCTACCGGCCTCATAATCATGTTGTCGAGGAGGCATCTAAGGGATGTCACGGTAGTCCTCATCTGAGCTATCGCTAGGGTCGCTCTCGACCATCCCCTCCTACTGAGCGTCAAGCTGCTCCTCCTCTATAGCTGTTATGCCCCTAATAGTATCATCCTGCTGGGCTATAGTCTTTGGTACCTCTGGACAACGATGTGGCTGGCTAGGTGCACTTGGTGTACTATGGTGGATCATCTAAGTTAGGTTATATGTAGGAAACTCTATAGTAGCACCACTATACTTAGCTAGCATCTCAAGCGGCCTCACTGTAACTGCCCTATGAATAAGAAAAGTGATCTAGTGAGCATAGGGCAACTGACGATGACCTCTGAACCCCTCAACAATAGTATCATCCATCTCTGATAGAAAGAGATCCCAAATGTCAAACATAGTCTGTTGTATCAGGGAGTTTAGAAGCCATAACTGAATGCGAGTCAAGCCCTCATGATACCCCATCCTCGAAATTAGGGTCCTCCTCATAATAGCATCCAACACTCTAGCTGTAGGAGTGAGATCACTTGGAGTCCTGCTCGACCCCTCACCAAAAGGCTCCTTGAAGCAGTGGCAAACTAGATCTGTAGGAGGTACCAAACTGCCATGAGGACGTCTAGGAGGCATTGTCTGTCTATAGAAAACCTCATGTAGCCTAATGGGCTGCTCCTGAAGCCTGAGAATCTCCCTAACCCTAGTGCTCGTCAGCCTATAACCTCTGCCTCTGAATGCAAAATGTATAAATCTGTGCTGTGGGTCAATCCAGAGTGTAGCATAGAACTGGCGGACCCAAGATGGAACATATAGACCTATCTGTCCAAGTAAATCTGTTAGCCCTGGTAGATATGCAAGGTAGGGGCAAATATGCTCACTAGCTGCTACAACTATGGACTCAATGTTACACACCCTCTATGACCTAAATAGTGCCCCACTATTAAGATATGCATTATAGAAGTCTTCTTGCACTGGTGTGTAGAAGCCCTCTGAAGCACGCTCATCTCGCCTCGGCAGAAACCACTGCTCAAATTCCACAAATCTGAGCTGCTGCACCTACTTGGCTGTGGCAGCCCTCAAATCTAGGTGGGTCATTGGAGGCAGACCCTGTGGTCTGGGCAGTGGCCGTGGCGGCCCTCAAATCCATTGTGTCTCTAACCTCGGAGTGACTGGAGCACGGGTGCGACCAAAGCGGCAAAGCTGTGGCTGAGGTGCTTGCTCTATCTCCTCGGCCTGCTCTCCCTCCTGAGTCTGCTCTACTAGCTAGGGCTCCTGTTGTGACTCCCCCTGAGGCTGACTCTCATCCAAGACAACTCGTCATCCTACAACCATGACAGTCCCAGCTGGACCACCATGACGTCGCTCAACCTACTCTATGATAGCCGTTGTAGATGGAGAGAGCTGTTCTATGATATGGACTCCACTCCTAGCACCTCCTGCCTCTGCACGCTCTGCTGCTGCTACAACTATGGCTGCTCTAGCTGTATCTGCATCTGGATACTTCCACTTCTTGGTTGCAAGCTTCTTCGTCGCCTTGCCTTTTGGATCAGAAGGCTGGCGAGGTGGGGATCTCAGATCCTCATCACCAGGACCACCTCCAACATTCTTGACATGAGCCATCTGATGGATCTGAAAAGAACAACTACCGCTAAAGATAAACAACTGTCAACTATCACTTTTGAGGCTTGGCCTCGATCCGTACTCACGAGCTTGGCCCCGAGTTGACTGGCAACTGCAAAAAGGACCTCAATAGCACCGACTCGCTGCATGAAAGAATAGAGGGTATACAAATAATCTTAATTATTCATCTAGAGATATGAAACCCTAGGAAGTAAGCAATTAGGTACAAAATTAGAAACGAGGGCTTGCTACCAGACGAACCAGCAAAAACGATGAGGAGAGGAATGGAATGGGGAACCAACGGGTTGGCAACTGGAGATTAGGGTTTGCTGGTCGATGAGGATCGGCGGTAGGGACTCCAGTGCTGAAATAGAGCTGGGAGGCGGTGCTGGCGCAAGAGCTGTGCTGGGGAAATGGTGGCATGGCGGCTCGGCTCAAGAACGATGGCATAGACAAGTTGCAGTGGCATGAGTAGTCAGCATGGCTATGCGGGCATGGAGGCGTGAGGCGCAGAGCAGTGCAGGCGGCCCGGGCAATGACGGCGCGCAGATGCGGCGTAGCATGGGCGGCGTGGGTGTGCAAAGGCGCGGCGCGGCGGTGCGCGGCGTGGAGCAATGCGGGCGACGGCACAAGCGTCACAGGGAGCGGCGGTGCAAGGTGTGGCGCAGGGAGCGGCGGTGTGGGGTGCGGCGTAGGGAGCGGTGGCAGTTCTAGGTCAAGGTCATGGCGCCAAAACGGTTATAAGGGGTCCCTTGACCGTGATAAGAAAGGAAACATGATAAGAGATTGAGTCCCGCACGTTTTCTACTAACCAGATGCTCCGATGGCAACGACCGGACACTGCCACCTAGGGTCTGGTCGATTCTAGAGAGGTCCAAATCCCCTAGAATAGCGACCGGACGCATCCGGTGAACACCGACCGGACACAGCCAGAGTCCGGTGCAAGCTGCCTTCATCGTCTTCGATCGACCGGATGCTGGATCGCCTTCTGATCGGACACTGGAAGAACACTGTTTCAGCGTCCGGTCACTCCTTCATAGCAGGTTCACCTCCTGTGAACTGACCGGACGCTGGACATCAGAGGCCGGTGCAGCGTCCGGTCACTCTTTTTCTAGCAAATCTTCAAAGTCCTTTGTGCTGTCTATTCCCAATCAAATCCCAACTTCAATAAGATCCAAATAAACATAAATTGAGACTGATGTGAGTGACCTCTCTCAAACCCTCATATTTTTCAAAAGTATTTTGCCTTAGGCTATAATTCTTTTTAAGAAAATAGGCAATAAGAGGGCAATTAAAGATAAACGACAAAGCAACATTCATGCATATACAATGCAATACTTGAAAGTAAATCTAGTTGCTTGTCAAGTTTGATCCAAGGTTAAGCTTCTTCACGCGCTTTTCGGCGGTTATCTTAACCATGTTAGACAAGCCCTATATGCATTACCAAAAATTAAACATGTTGTATATTATAATGTAATGCAAGGGACAACACAAGCTCATTTTTAGTGAAGTTACTAAAATCAAGAACATTAAGCTCATTCCGCAATCTACAAAATGTTGCCTCATCCAGTGGTTTAGTAAAGATATCCGCTAATTGATCCTCGGTCCTTACACCTTCTAATGATATATCATTTTTAGTAACATGATCTCTAAGAAAGTGATGGCGGATATCTATGTGCTTGGTGCGAGAGTGTTGAACCGGATTATTTGCAAGTTTTACTGCACTTTCAATGTCGCACAAAAGAGGTACTTTTTCTAGAACTACACCATAGTCTAGCAAAGTTTGCTTCATGTAAAGTATTTGTGCACAACAAGCACCCACGGCAATGTATTTCGCTTCGGCGGTGGACAATGCCACACTATTTTGTTTCTTGGAGGACCAAGACACAAGTGATCTACCAAGCAAATGGCACCCTCTAGATGTGCTTTTTCTATCCACTTTACAACCGGCATAATCCGAATTGGAATAGCCAACTAATTCAAATATAGCTCCTTTGTGATACCAAAGGCCAATGCTTGGCGTGTGCTTAAGATACCTAAGGATTCTTTTAATGGCTATCAAATGAGTTTCCTTAGGATTAGCTTGAAATCTAGCACACATACACACACTAAATATGATGTCGGGCCTAGATGCGGTTAAATATAGCAAGCTACCAATCATAGAGCAGTAGAGAGTTTGATCAAAGGTGTTACCTCTCTTATCTAGGTCGAGATGTTCATTAGTTGGCATTGGTGTCTTGATTGGCTTACATTCATTCATCTTGAATCTCTTGAGAAGATCATTTGTATATTTCTCTTGAGAGATGAAAATCTCTTCTCTCATTTGCTTGACTTGAAAACCAAGAAAGAATGTAAGCTCTCTAATCATTGACATCTCGAACTCCTTCGACATCAATTCACCAAACTCTTTGCAAGAATCTTCATTTGATGATCCAAAGATGATATCATCAACATACACTTGACAAATGAAGATGTGTCCATCAAGCTTCTTGGTGAATAGTGTGGTGTCGACCTTCCCAATGGTGAAACCCTTCTCAATGAGGAAGTCCTAAAGGCGCTCATACCAAACTCTTGGGGCTTGCTTAAGCCCATATAATGCCTTGGATAACCTATAAATATGATTAGGATATCTAGGGTCTTCAAACCCGAGAGGTTGATCAACATAGACTAGTTCATTAATAAAGCCATTTAAAAAAGCACTTTTCACATCCATTTGATATAATTTCATATCATAATGTGATGCATATGTAAGGAGGATATGGATGGCTTCTAGTCTTGCAACCGGTGCAAAGGTCTCTCCAAAATCCAAACTTTCAACTTGAGAGACCCCCTTTGCAACTAGTCTTGCCTTGTTCCTCACAACTACACCTTGATTATCTTGCTTATTGCGGAACACCCACTTTGTTCTAATGACTCTTGCACCTTTTGGTCGCTCTTCAAGAGTCCAAACTTCATTTCGGGTGAAGTTATTCAATTCTTCATGCATGGCATTTATCCAATCCGGATCTTGAAGAGCTTCTTCTACCTTAGTAGGCTCAAAACAAGAGACAAAAGAGTGATGAGCAATAAATGAAGCAAGTTTTTGTGAGCGAGTCATTACACCCTTTGATGGACTCCCTATGATGAGATCTTATGGATGATCTTGTAGTAGAGGGGTATTTATTCTATTGACCACTTGAGGGGGTGGTTGTGGAGCATCAAAATCTTGTGCTTGTGTCACCATTTGCCCATGGGAGACATGAGTATCTTTATTTTCTACTCTCCCATCTTTATCATCATCTTGTGGCACACTTGATGAAGAAGGTGGTTCAATCACTTGTACATCATCTTCATCATCTTTAGGCTTGATGTCACCAACCAGAATATTCTTCATAGCCTCCCTTAATGGTTCATCACCTACATCATCAAGATTCTTATGTGCTCCTTGGGAGCCGTTAGATTCATCAAATTCCACATCATATGTTTCTTCAACCAAGCCGATGGCATGATTAAATACTCTAATTCTTTGGACTTTGATGAGTAACCAACAAGAAAACCAATTTCACAACATTTTTGAAACTTCCCTAGGTATTGTCGCTTCTTGTAGATATAGCATTTGCAACCAAACACTCTAAAGAAAGAGACGTCTGGCTTCTTCCCATTGAACAACTCATAAGGTGTCTTGCCAAGGAACTTTTGAAGGAATAGGCGGTTGGATGCATAGCATGCAGTGTTGATAGCTTCTGCCCATAGAGCTTTAGGGGTGTTGTACTCATCTAGCATTATTCTTGCAAGAGTAATCAATGTCCGGTTCTTTCTCTCAACTACACCATTTTGTTGAGGAGTATATGTTGCGGAGACCTTATGCTTGATCCCAACTTCATCACAATAGGCTTCTATGTTTGTGTTATCAAATTCCTTCCCATTGTCACTTCTAATTTTCTTGAGCTTCACTTCAAATTCATTTTGAGCTCTCTTAGCAAACTTCTTAAAGTAAGATGCAACTTTGGATTTGTCATGAAGGAAGAATACCCATGTGTATCTTGAATAGTCATCAACAATCACAAGACAATAAAGATTTCCTCCCAAACTCTTGTATATTGTTGGTCCAAATAAATCCATGTGAAGGAGTTCTAGCACTCTTGTGGTTGACATGAAAGCTTTGGTTGGATGAGTATTTGCTACTTGCTTGCCGGCTTGACATGCACTACAAAGCTTGTTCTTCTCAAACTTCACATCCTTCAACCCTCTCACCAAATCATTCTTCATTAGCTTCTTGAGTGAGCTCATCCCAACATGAGCAAGTCTTCTATGCCATAGGCACCTAAGTATTGTTTTGGTGAATAGGCAAGTCTTCAAATTTGTATCTTCGGAGGTAAAGTCCACTAGATATAGGTTGTTGTATCTAAATCCTTTGAGTATCACTTGATCATCATCCTTCTTAGATACAACAACTTCCTCTTCGGTGAACAAGCATTGGAAGCCAAGATCACACAATTGTCCAACGGATAGCAAGTTGAAGCTCAATGAAGCAACATATAGCACATTTAAGATAGAATGATCATTTGATATTGCCACTTTGCCCAATCCTTTAACCTTGCCCTTTGAATTATCTCCAAATGTGATTCTTTCTTGTCCATTCACTTCTTCATCTAGTGAGATAAACATACGAGGATCATCTGTCATATGTTGTGTGCAACCACTATTAATAACCCAATGACTTCCACCGGTCTTGTAGTTCATCTACACACAAGAGATCAAGCTTTAGGAACCCAAACTTGTTGAGGGCCCTTCACCTTCTCAACAAGTGACTTTGCAACCCAAATTTTCTTAGGCCTATTCTTGTTTGGAGGTCCTAAGAATATGACTTTCATCTTCCCACTAGAATCCTTTCTAAGAATGTAATGAGCATTGAAGGCAAAAGGTCTAGCATGCTTGGGCAAGGATTGTGGTGGTGGAGTTTGGCACTCATGGGCAAAGTGACCTTCTCCACACTCAAAGCATCTCTTTGGCTTCGACTTTGATTTGTGTTGTTGTTGAGCTTGAGCCTTCTTCTCTTGGTTTGCCAAATACCAAATACCACTTCTATCCATCTTTATGACGGTGTTCATAAGTAGCTCACTTTGAAGATGCTTGCCTCTTGCGAACTTGCTCAATCCAACCTTGAGGTGCCCAACTTGAGCTTCTTGTTCTCTTCCTTGAGAGCATAATTGTTTTTCTCTTCCTTGAGCTTCTTATTTTCTTCTTTGAGCTTTTCATTCTCAAGAATCAAATCACCATCATGATCAATAGTTTCTAGCACAATAGTGTTGTGGCTTTTGATCTCTTCAAGATCTTTCTTAAGCTTTTCATTGTCATTCATGAGCTTGACAAACTCATCATAATCATTGGCCTCAACCACTTGCTTGCCCTTGCTACTAGAACTTTGCTCAATGCTCTCAATGATCAAATCATCACATGATGTAGCTATATCAATCTTAACAATATTGTTAGTAGCATCATGTGGCTCATTGGATAAGGATTCTTGAGCAATAACAAGATTATCATGATTGATCTTTAGAGTTGTATATTCTTCTTTTAGCTTGTTGTGGCTAGTGATAAGCTCTTTATGCATCCCCTCAAGTTTACCATGTTTATCTTTAAGCTCTTTCTTAGAAGATTTGAGCTCCTTGGTTTGGATGATATAGCATTATTTGATTCTCTAATCTCAACACTAGCCTTTTCAGCTATATCATATTTTGCTAAAAGTGAATCATTCTTAGCTTCTAGCTTTTCATTCTTAGCTCTAGTCTTTATAATGATCTTAGTGTATTGTTTTAGCAATCTAGCAAGATCATCATAAGAAGGTGATTCATATTCATCATTATCACTATCGCTATCATCATTACTAGCATGTTCATCACCACTACTATCATCATCATTTGATACCTTGTGTTCACCCTTGGCCATAAGGCATAGGTGTGTAGAGGATGATGGCGGTGGTGGCGGTGAAGATGATGAAGAGTTAATAACAATGGCGGCCACCTTCTCGTTGTCACTATCATCATCGGATGAGCTACTAGATGAATCAATGTCTGTGAGTCAATCACCGACGATATATGCCTTTCCACTCTTCTTCTTCTTGTGGAAGTCCTTCTTCTTGCCATCTCTCTTCTTGTATGACTTGTTTTTCTTCTTCTCATCTTCTTCTTCATTACTTGAGTCATCTTTCTTGCCCTTGTACTTGTCCTTGAACTTGTCTTTCTTGGGCTTGGTGCATTGGTGTGCTAGATGACCAAGTTCTCCACAATTGTAGCAATCCATCTTAGAGATTGGCTTCCTTCTAGAGCTAGTGAAGAACTTCTTCTTGCCATCGAACTTGATGCCACTCTTGTTGAGCTTCTTTAGCATCTTGGCGGTTTTTCTCACCATGAGAGCAAGACTTGCATCATCAACTTCATCATCACTTAAGCTCTCATACTCAAGTCTTTCTTTGCCCTTCTCTTGGCTAGCTTTGAATGCTAAGTCCTTATCTTTCTTCTTGGTAGAGGATGAACCATCTTGTGGCGTGATGTGCATATATATCTCATGAGCATTGATCTTTCCCAAGATTTGTGCCGGTGTAGCGGTGGAAAGATCACCTTGATAAAGCATGGTTACAATATGCCCATATTTGTCAATGGGGAGGACACTCAAAATCTTTCTTACAACATAGGATGGTTGCATTTGAGTGAGTCCAAGCACATTAACTTCCTCTATAAGAACATTCAAACGTAAGTACATCTCATTAGCACATTCTTTAGGAAGCATCTCAAAAGAGTTAAGCTTTTTCATGACAAGATGATAGCGTTCCTCATGCTCACTCTTTGTTCCCTTATGGGGCGCATAAACGTCCAACCATAGTGCATGGGCGTCTTTGTGGTTCCTCACCCGATTGAACACATCTTTGCAAAGGCCTCTAAAGATGGTGTTTCGAACCTTTGCATTCCATTTCTCATCATTCACCTCATCGCCTTGTAGGTGTATAGCATCCCAAGGTTTTGGGAAGCCTTGTGAGGCGGCTCTAAGTATTCCAACATCTAGAGCTTCTAAGTACGCCTCCATGCGAATTTTCCAATATGGAAAATCATCCCCCTTAAAGATAGGAGGAGGTCTATCCCCGTGAGATATCTTTCTCTAGGTGGTTAAGCCTAAATACATGAGCACGAGGCTCTGATACCAATTAAAAGGATCAAGATGCCTAAGAGGGGGAGTGAATTAGGCTAATTCTAAATTTCTTTGCAATAATTAAATCCAAAGGTTAGCCTAATTAACCCCTTGTGCCTAGAAAGTGTTTCTAATGTTCTATCACACAAAAAGACTTGCAACCTAAGTTTCAATCCTACTATAGCATGGCAATTCTATGAATATAAAGACAAGTATTGAATTGCTCAAAATAGATGCTCAAAGTAAATTCTCAAAGTAAAGAGAGAAGGAGAAACGCGGCGATGTTTTGCCGAGGTATCGAAGAGTCACCACTTCCCACTAGTCCTTGTTGGAGCACCCGCGCAAGGGTGTAGCTCCCTCTTGATTCATGCAAGGATTAAGTGCTCTCTACGGGTTGATTCTTTGACACTCCGCTACGGTGAATTACCCACAACCGCTCATAACTTGAGTTGGGTCATCCACAAGCTCCGCCAGATGATCACCAAGCTCCCAATCACTACCAAGCCGTCTAGGTGATGGCCAGGGGCGGATCTAGCGATGGGGTGGGGGGGGGCTCAAGCCCCCCCTACCCAAACTGAATCAGTGCAAATTACTGTAGAGCCCCTATGAATTTTTAGGCAAAGTTCTATAGTATAGGGGGGGCTAAGACTTAAGATCGAGCAGCAGTGTTGTTCAGTCCCCCCTAAAATATTTCCTGGATCCACCGCTAGTGATGGCGATCACCAAGAGTAACAAGCACGAACTCTCACTTGACCACGACAAGCCTAATGAGAAGGGTGGATGCACACTTTGCTATTCTTGATCTCACTAATGAGGGCTCTCTTTGGGATTCTCAAATCTCAATCACCTCACTAGGACCTTGCTCTTATTGGCACTCTCAAAGGTGTTTCTCAGCTGTTGAAATGAGCAAAAGTCACCCCACACACGAATGGAGGAAGTATTTATAACATGGGCTAAAAAATAAACCGTTATGTGCCTCTATGGGGTGACCGGACGCTCCGGTCATGTTGACCAGACGCACCGGTCAGTTCACCCTGAACTCTAGTGATCAAGTAGTGACCGGACGCGTCCGGTCGTGATTTTCGCTCTCTAGAACCTTACTTCACCTCTCAGCGTTCGGTCACTTCCAGATGACTTCACCTTGATCAAATGAACTGACCGAACTCTGCGCCAGCGTCTGGTCACACCGAAGCCAGCATCCGGTTAGTATTTGACCCTCTATTCACTTCCAACTCTCGATCATACGTAAATGAAGTTTGCTCCAATAGATCTAAGGGGGATTTTGGAGCTACCTAGTGCTAGAATTCACAAGTGTGCACCACACCTAACTCACTAGAGTCACATAGGTCAAGCTACCCGTCCATACCCCCCTTAATAGTACGGCCAATGGAAAAACAAAGTCCTAAACTACTCTAAGTGTCTCTTCAACTCCAATCGATACTTAGAACTAGTCCATCCTTAACCTTGTCGTCCATCCTTTGAAAACCAAAACGATTTCCATCGTAGGGGCATGACCACCATGATTGCTCAATCGATCTCATTACCATGACCTAACTTAATTGCCTTTGCAAAACACACATTAGTCACAGTAATCACGTATTGTCATTAATCACCGAAACCCAACTAGGGGCCTAGATGCTTTCACACACGAAGAAAAGAGCTCACTGTGCACACAGCACTAGAGTAAAGGCCCAGTCACCAGAAGACCTAGTCCGAATGTCCATCACTCACCGAAAAACTCTGGAGGTGTGGAGTTGGCCAGCACCGAAGCTTAGGCTCCAGGCCTGCAATTGGACGAGAGTTTCTACAGAAAGATTTCTCAAGCACTAGAAAGTCCGATGATACACAGAGGGGAGCACCGAAGAAAAAGGAGGTTGTCTAGAAGGTTATGCAAAACGTTTGAAGGGGCACCGGAAAACTTCGGTGGTGCATTGGAGAAGGCAACAGAGAAAGAAGCCCCCAATAGTCGACAATGACTAGTCCACATGGCACCACTAGAAAACTCCACTAGGGGCACCGGAAGGTTTCAATGCTCACTAACAAGAGGGTAGTCATCCACTAATGACTATATTTGGGTTGGAGGCTATATATACCCCCGTGGTCGACCAACTTGGAGATGTTAGAGTGTGCTGAAGTTGTAGAAGAATGTTGAGGCTCTATTCCAAGCACTCTGGCCACCAAAAGTGTTTAAGGAAATATATATTAGATGATTAGCATAGGGCTTTTGTGAAGTCCATATCCTAGTTAGACAACCTTCTTGGCACTTTGCTCTAGGCATAGACTGTGTTTAGTGAGGTTTGCATACCTCTTGCAGCTCAGTGCTTACGCACACCATTGTTATACACTAGGGGCTTTTGTAATCTTGTGATATCACACCAATCGCGTTTATGGTGTGGCCACCTAGCTTGTACCGTAGGGAACGAGACCCGTGATGTTTTGGCCGGAAGCTCAATATATAGTGAAGACGGTGTGGAGCGATCCGAGAAAAGGCCAAACAAAGATTCACTAGCGTGTGGGGAAGGCTCATGGGCTCTACGAAGTTACCCGACCAGAAGCTAGCCCTTGAGAGGGGCTCCAGCGAGGACTAGGGGGAGCACGAGCTTCTCATACCTTGGCAAAAAAAATTATCATGGGAGTTTGATTTCTCTAACGACTTTTATTCTCCCTCCATCCCAAATTATAAGTCATTCCGAGATTCTTGGAGAGTCAAAGCATCTAAAGTTTGACCAAATTTATATGATAAGATAATAGTATTTATGATGCCAACTAAGATCATTAGATTCTTTATCAATTATATTTTCATAGTATACCTATTTGATGTAAAAAAATCTTTATAGTTCTCTCTACAATTTTGGTCAAATTTTGAGATGCTTCGACTCTCTAAGATTCTTGGAATAACTTGTAATTTGGAATGGAGGGAGTACGAATCTAGATATAAGTGTATGTTTAGGTGCATAGCAAAAGCTATGTATAAAAAAAGTCATACGAATTATAATTTGGAAGGGAGCGAGTAAATAAGTATTTTCCTCTATATTTTCCTAAAAGATCAAATCAGTGGCATTGACAACCCAATCGGTATCAATATTGTAGTTAATGGCGAATACATACAGTACCTGGACAGTCACCAATTCAATGTGACTAGTATGAACGGTTTTCATACAAGAGGCTTGATATCTATTTTATTTTTTAAGATCAGAAAAAAAGGAAAAGTAGTTATAGTATTGTATCCCATTAAAAGTCACAAGTAATATAACCATCTTGAACCGAAATATTTGGGCACTCGTTTGCCATTTCTTGTAGCTAGGTCTAACTGTCATGTAGCTTGGCTTCAGCTGTGCTCGGAAGTGCTATTGCTGCAACAATCTTCTCTCTTGTCTCTTTTTATCTCACGTTCCAGCATATATAAAAAGAGGGACAAAAGATGAGAGAGGAGAGATTGGTGATGCATATATGTGTCACCGAGCTGATCACAGGTGCTTGTGCTATGCACCAATGTTTGTTGATTTGTAGGGTTCCAGTTGTTTTTTTATGCTAGAAGCATGATTTGAATAGAAGAGAAATGTGGTGGGACCTGTTAGTAAATAAAAGTATTTTGAAAACCATGTAGAGATAACTAAAAAACCAATTGTTTTATGCCTATTTTATTAAACTTGCTCCTAGGACATGAGCAATGTATATAGGTATAGGCTAGCCTCCCATGAAAATGAAAAAACACACCATCCAAAGTACCAAGCCACTCCTATCCATCTATCCTTCATATCGTGCTCTCACAGACGGTGGCCACCATATCAGGTCCCACCTACTGCTTCTCTCATCTATGGTTCTGCTCATTCCCTCTTCGATAACAACCATCCCCTTTCTAAATTTGATATCAGCGACGCCGCCATCAACAAATTGAGCTCACCTCTGGCAAGATTGAACCATAGCCAAAGTTTAGATCTAAAGGACACAGTGACCCTCTGCTCCCTGTTGTGCCGCCCTCCCTATGCTCCTCGTTTGGCCACAACGCTTCTCGCTGCTCGTCCCTCTCGTAATGCCACCACCGCCCATCACTCCCTCCACTCGGGTTGAGCCTCAACGCCCTCACCGTTGCGTCTGCTCGTCTTCCACACCAAGTAAGCCGATGAAGGAAGAACTTGAACCCAGTTGCGACGATATAGGTCAAGTAGTGTGTGGATGTGCCTTGTTGTTTCCTCCCTCCTTGAGCTCATAGGAAGCAACAATGTGGAAGCAACAAGGGTTGATGGAGATAATAGTATATTTTATTTGATGGAAGCAAGTTCTATCTATAGGAGTTAGTTCTCATTCTTAGAGTATAAGAACAACGTATGCTGTATGCAATGTATAATACTAGCTCTTTTGGTCATAGGACGGGACAAATCAACATATTGCGGATACCAACACTGCAAGATCACAAAAAGCTTGAGCTGCCCTCCAAACCTGTTTGTGGGTTATAGATGCTCTTATAACATTATGGGCCTGTTTGGTTGGGTGACTAACCCCAATAAGGCTCCAGGATCCAATTTCCAGCTGTTTGATTACATGTAAATAGCTCGAAGCCAGGCCCAACTAAGCCACTTTGGAGGTCCTGGCCTGGCCCTAGGAAAACGAGATGGGGATCCGTTTTTCTGGAGCCTGGCTTGGCCAGCGCTCTGGCTACCGTCGCATCACCTCCCGATCACCAACGCGGAGGTCTAGGAGCGGACGCTCTATGATGGAGGCTCGATCAGAGGAGGATGATGACGCCAGTGTGCTCCAGCCACCAACGCGGAGGACCCCACGGCGCTCAATGGCGAGCTCGCGAGGTGGCCGTGCTCCGACGGGCGTTGGGAAAGGCCGCTTTCCACCTTTGCCAACGAGCTCCCCTTCGACGGCGAGCTCCCACGGTGGTAGGGCGAGGGTCCCGCAGGTGTTGGGAAAGGTTGCTTTCCACCAGGGGAAGTCGCCAGCGAGTTCATCCTGGAGTGGGCTCTGCTCGAGGCCGAAGAGCAACAGGGAGATGATGTCGCGGAGCCTTGCTACTGCTGAGTGCGTTGTGGATCCGGCTTAAGGAACTCGACCAGCGCGCCGTGGATCCGCTTGTGGTCGGCACCCATCAGGTTCAGGATGCTCTTTGCCCATCGACGATGCCAGCAGAGGCACGATTCAAGCGGACGTGAATGTGTTGGATGTGAGTGAATGTTTAGGCCTTCTAATCCTTTGTGATGGATCTACTGACAAACATTGCAATGTGTAGCTGAATGCATCAATGAACATTGTATAAGACCATAGAGAAATTCATGCATGTTTACACTATAGTCAGTTATGTAAAAAATTACTTCATCTCCTACTGATAGATGGTTTGATTTTGAGTGAATCAAGAGCCTCCTATTTTACTTGTCTTCTGTACATGCTATTTGGTCTTCTCTGCCGGTTGAATTGCTGATCCTTCTAATTTCCACCATCAAACTTTAGCGGTACTATCTGCCTGATGTATGAAGCCCTTGGGAAATTTCTCCTTTCCTTTGCAAGTGACCGAAGTTCTGGTAACCAGTATGCAACGTATTCACCTTTAGGATCATATGACTTGGCCTGCAGATCGATGTTCATGCACGATCACCAACTGTTGAGTTCGACTGGTGTTGCTATAGTTACAAACTAACATGCTGTGAAATTAACTTGATGTTTTGAAGTGATCAGTTGATTCATAAAACATACAATTTCATATTGTTGTGGTAATATATTCTAAGATTCGGTTCATTACAGTAGTGATTTTCTAGGTAAGAGAGTTTAGTCTGGTCAAATATATTTATTACTTGCTTTGGGATACTGAAGTATTGATCTTCTCGTGGATCATTGCCAACTCCTGCTGCTCGTCGTGGTCGCTTGGCTCATGATTCTTGCCTTGATGCTGCCAAGTGCCATGCTCCTCAAGGATGTTCACCACTTGTTCGACAGAATGTCTCAAAGGGGTATTCTTACCAATTTAGAGAAGAGGTGACTGTATCAAAACAAACAAGGCAACCAAACACACCCTAGGGCTAGCCAGGCTTAGAAAGCATAGAAAGCCAAACAACCAAGGATTTGCTTAGTGGAAGCAGGCTAAGAGCATCTCCAGTGGTCCCCCATTAAGGCCCCTTATCCCCATTAAACTATCATATTAAGGGAGATTGGCCAATTTCCTTGTTCCAACAGTCCCCCAATAAGCCTCTTTTTTGGTGGCCACCAAAAAACACCCCATCTCCCCTCAAATAGAGGGGGAGTTGAATCTCCCCCAAAAACTAGGGCCCACCCCCAACTATCATCTTCATCCCTCCTCCTCCTCCTCCTCCCTCTCGCCTCTCTAGCCATGGCCGCTGCCGCCCCCAGCTAGGCTCGTGCACCGCTCAACTCGCCCTACCGTGGCCATGGCTACCGCCACCCCTAGCCAAGCCTACGTGTCGTTGGCCTCAGCCCACCGCAGCCATGGTGAAAGGTCCTTGTTTGGTTTTGGTAATTAAGTGACAACCCTAGGTAGATTAATTGTGTTTATGTGAGATACACAGATGATTAGTCCATAGGTACATGTGTGTGAGCAACATATGCCATGGAGGTGGAAATGGCTCGGAGATGTTGCAAAGCTCACATGTGATGATGAAGGAGCTCATTACACATGAGACATGACATTGAGTCATATGATCAGGGTGGAGAAGATCAAGACATGACTTGGCTTGACGGACCGGTTGCAAGTGTGAAGGGCAAGTTGAGTTATGACTTGGCGCCAATGGACCGAGGCAACGGTGAAGAGCAAGTGAAGTCAAGATCGATGAACCAATATGATCATGTGATGATATGAAGTGGATCATATCATTGTTGATCGTGTTGGTGTATGTGTTGCATCAACATTGGAGGAGATGGAATGGAATGCACATGGCAAATGTATAACCTAGGGCATTTCATTTCACTGGTCATAGGTGTGTAGAGAAGTTGATGACCGGGTTTAGGATAGATGGCCGTACTATCAAGAGGGGCAAACTTGTTTGCATATTAGTCATCTAATGCCACTCGAGTGATCTAACTTTGCATCGTTGCTAGGATCGAGTGACATGGCAAGTTGAGTGGCTAATCCTTTGAAAAATGATTGTGAAAATGCTAACACACATGCACATGGTGGTGTTGGCACATTTGCAAAGGAGAAGGAGTTGGAGTTAAAACAGATCAACTTGGCAAAGAAACGGAAGCAATAAGTGGTCACTGGAGGTGACCGGACGCTAGCCTTGGTAGGACCGGACTTTGCCTGGGGCGTTCGGTCAGTGTAAGCAGTGAGGCGCGGTCCTGGTCAAATGACCGGATGCTGGCTCCTAGAGGTGATCAGACACGACGCTCCTATGTTCGGTGGTTGCTGACATACGCTGACGCATGCAGGCATGATAGTCTAGAGAGGATCGGACGCACCTGTGCATTCAGTCACATGCGAACGGGCATGTCCGGTCGCTCTAGGAGCTCTCTGGATGCTCGCTAGAATGGACCGGACCCTAGCGGCGTAGTCCGACCGAACGCGACTGGTGCGAGTCTAGTCATAGTGATGTGGCGCTCGGGCGATCGAGATGTGAGTGACCGGACGCTGGGCGAGTCTGGTCGAATGTGACCGGACGTGTCCGATCGCGTTTTTAGCTCTCTGGGAGCTCTCTGGAAACGACCGAACACTAAGGTGTGGTGAGTCCGGTCAAGCTAAGCAGCGCGTCCGATCAGTGGATGAAGGTGCGTGAGCGAGGTAGCTGTTGGCGGCAACGGTTAGTTCAAATGGCTAGTGACACGTGGAAGCGTGGCAGCGATCGGATGTAGGGATCGGCGCGTCCGGTCAAGTGGACCTGCGTGTTCGGTCGATGCGCAGAGTGCCCAATGAAGGGGTACAACGGCTCTATTTTTGTGGGGGCTATAAAACCAAGCATAGAGTGGAGCACACTAGAGCCTTGGTGGCTTATGTGGTGGTGCTTGGGAGCCCTCTAACTCACTCTAGCTTGATAGTGTTCATCCGATCGAGTGAGTGAGCGATTCTAGTGCGATTGCATCGTGAGATTGCGTCAAGTGGCACTAGGTGATTGAGTTGTAAGCCGGTGGTGTTTGTTACTTTTGGAGATTGCCACCTCCTAGATGGCTTGGTGGTGGTCTCCGTTGAAGCACGCAAAGAAGATTATGCGGTGCTCCGAAGAAGTGATTGTGAGGGGATCGTGCTCACCCCACGGAAGCCACGAAGAGCAACTTTAGTAGAGCGAGACGTGAAGGGCGACAAGTGGTCCGGCCAGGTCAAGTGCTAGAGCTTGTGGTAAGCACTCCACGTGGGAGAGTGTGACTTGTGGGTCACCACTAGCAAGAGGACCGACGATAACCTTAGAGCTTGTCTCAACGGGGACTAGCGTGTTGGCAAGCACGTGAACCTCAGGATAAAAATCATCGTGTTATCCTTGTATTCCCGTTGGTTTGCATCCTTGTTACACAAGCTTGTATTTACTTCATTTACATTGTGCTTGTGTAGTTGCTCTTGTAATTAGTTAGCTTGTGTCGCTCACTAGTTACCGTCTTGCTTGTGTAGCATAGAAGTAGCTCCCTTGCGTGGCTAATTTGGTTTGTATAACCTTGTTAGTCACATTGCTTAGTTTGTGTAGCTAAGTATTTACGCTCTCTAATTTAGTATTGGTTGCCTTGTTATTGAGCATTGCTAGTGAGTTTAGAAGCTTTGTACTTTTTGCTTACTAGATTGTGTAGGAGCTCCCCTGGTTGTGCAAAGTACTAGTGCATAAGTTTATGTGACCTTGCTCTAGAATTGATTAGGTGAGCTCTAGCTAGCCCAGCACATTTATTGCATAATTATGATCTTTATAAGGTGCTTATGAACTTAGATAGATGGGTGTTGTCTTGGCTAGACCATTAGTTTTAATTCTGCATTTATCTCAGTTAGCTGACGCGTTTAATTTTAGAAAGGACTATTCACCCCCCCTTTAGTCCGCCATCTCGACCCTACAAGTGGTATCAGAACTAGGTCTCTCATTTATGGTCTTTACTGACCTAAGAGGATGATGACTTATGGGCTAGATGTTGAGTGTCCATACATTTTTTATGGCACACACTTTATACGATAGAAAAATTGGATGATATATAATTTTAAGTTTATTTACCCTCAAATGTAGTGGATGGTAGATGTAGGCTTTTCTCACGTATTGGATGAAAATAATCTAACTCAAGCACAAGAAAAATGCCTAGATCTCGACATCTAAGCTATTGACATCATGTATAGATCTTTAGATGATAGCATATTTGGTGAGATCATAAACATGAAGACCGCCTATGAGATTTGGATTTATCTCAATGAGAAGTATGGGACGATTTTCGATGATGATGATGATGAGCCCATGGAGGAGGTGCATGAGGATGTTGAGCATGACCACAATTTGGTGATTATGGAAAGTTGCTCCACCTCATAGTCAAGTGATGATGATGATCATACTACCACAAGATCACTTGACAAGGTTGATGATGATGCCACAAGTGTTGCACATAAAGATTCTACCTCAAGCACACTTGGTGGTGATCTTGATGATGTTGGTTCATGCTCAAGCCATGATAATGATGCTACTACAAGCTCTCCAACTATATCACATTGCTTCATATCATAAGGTGACACTAAGGTATCTAATGCAAATGTGATTGATCTTGATTCATATGAGGAGCTTCTAGATAGATATGGTTGCATGATCAAAGCTTTAGAAAAAGAGATGGCTAAAACCGAGAAATTAAAAAATAAAAACTCGTTTCTAAAGAACAAATATGAACAACAAAAGCATCTACTTTATGTTACTACTTATTCACATGAGGAGCTAAAATTGGCTCATGATGAACTTAGTGTTGCTCATAATAATTTTGTACAAGACCATGCTTTTCTCACTAAAGAACTTTCAAATGAAAAATCTAAAACTAGTGAGAGCTCATCACATGGGTCAATTGATCAATCACAAATTGTTGCTAACCCTTATGATGTAGGCAAGAAGCATGTATCCACTTCTTATGATGATTTATTAGATATGCCATGCTCTTCACATATAGATGCTTGTTCTACTTATATGTCTTCTGAGACTAACCTTTTAAAGGAGAACAATGAGCTCAAAAATGAAGTGAAGAATTTGAGCAACAAGTTAGAGAGGTGCTACAACTCAAAAGTCATCTTTGAGCACATGTTAAAGACTCAAAGAAGCTATGGTGACAAATGTGACGTCGACTTCAACAAGAAGAGCATGACCAAGGTGAAAGAAAAAGAGAAAGAAAGATAAAGAAGCAAGAAAATGAGCTTTGTACTTTTTGCTTACTAGATTGTGTAGGAGCTCCCCCGGTTGTGCAAAGTACTAGTGCATAGGTTTGTGTGACCTTGCTCTAGAATTGATTAGGTGAGCTCTAGCTAGCCCGGCACATTTGTTGCATAATTATGGTATTTATAAGGTGCTTGTGAATTTAGATAGAGGGGCGTAGTCTTGGCTAGACCGTTAATTTTAATTTCGCATTTATCTTGGCTAGCCGACGCATTTAATTTTAGAAAAGACTATTCACCCTCCTCTAGTGCGCCATCTCGACCCTACACATGGTCGCCACCATCCGTGGCCAGGCCCGCGCACCGCTCTCCACGAGTCGTCATGCCCCAACTCGTTGGAATTGTGCTAGAGAAGGGAAGAAGGGGATCCAGAGGCATACTAACCCGCTGAAGCCATGCCGCGCCTCGACCCGTTGGATCTAGCGGCACCGCCTCTAGCCATCCACCTTCGCGTGGGATCTGGCTCCTGCGGGGCCTTGTCGCCGGCGACGGCAGCCACTCCCACAACGGCCATGGCCATGTCGCAAGTCGAGAGGAGCACGGAAGGAAGAGGAAAGGGTCGAATCTGGCAGGTAGGGCCCACTATATTGGTGATGAGTATTAGGCAATAAAACCCAAAAGCAATATTGGTTGTCACCAATAACTATATTGGGAGAGATGAATTGGGGAGCTGCTGAAGATGCTCTAAAGCTGCCTAGGCTTCAATTCTAGTTAGCCAGCAAACCATCTATCATATCACAAAACTCTGGAGTTGCCCTCATAGGCTCTGTTCATTTATCTTATAATTCGTCTTTTTCAGCTTATTTTTTTAGCCGAAATAATATTTTCTCTCTCACAACAAATTAGCCAGAACAATGTTTCGACTTATTTTTTCAGCAAAGCAAACATGACCATAGTACGTTGAGCTCAAACATGATGCAGACGTGTTAAATATTTACCCATGCATAATTTTTGTTCCTTCCGTAGATTAACAGCCTGTTCGCTTGTTGGTTTCAGTTAGCCAAAACTAGCCAGCCAATAGTATTTTTCTTTCACAATAAACCAGCACCAGCCAACTCAAATCAGCCCAGAAATCAACCAGCGAATAGACCGTTAAGCTGATGATGCCTCGAGTGTGTGTGGGAAATATCCTAGATTCAAAAGCTGGTTCCGGTTTCGTCGTGACATCTCATCAGAAATCAAGGCCGGCGCCCATGAAGAAGGCCCCACACGGTCTCCTCTTTTCGTGGAATTGCTTGTTATATCCAAAACTTTTCTAAAAAGTGCTATAGTAGCTATCACATCGAATCATATGATACGTGCATAAAACATTAAATACAGACAAAAAAAAAACTAATTACACAATTTAATTGAAAATTACGAAACAAACGTTTTAAACATAATTAATCCATAATTAAATAATAATTACCAAATAAAAACAAAAAATACTACGATAACCAAATTCTAAAATTCGCCAACTAAACGCAGCCGAAGAGAGAGCAAAGCAAAACCGCAGAGGAGGAAAAAGCACAAGCGCGTCGCCACGTGGCTGGGACCAGGCCCCTGACCCCACGGCACCTTCTGTATTCCAGTTCCCCACGGGCCACGGCCCCACCTGTCGGCTGCGTCTACCTCCTCAGGCCGTGTCCGCAGCACCACTCCCTCCGCCCACCACACCACACTTCCTCGGCCCACGCGCACGGCGCACCCGTCCTGTGCACACATCACACCACCACACGACGCGCTCGTCAGTCGTTGCGCACGCACCCCACGACGCCCCAACCGTCCCAAACCCAGATCCTCCCCCGCCTCGGCTTGCCACCGCCAACCCACCACCACCATGCCCGTGGACACCGACGAGCGCCCCCTCGTCGAGCTCGCCTCCGCCTCCGCCGCCGCCGCCACCGCGGCCGCCACTACTCCCACCGCCTCCACCTCCACCTCCTCCGCCGCCGCCCCCTTCCCCGCCCCTGCCACGCCGGGGTTCTCCCGCTTGGTCCGCTGCAACGCCCCCGCTTCCTCGCTCCCGGGCACCGATGCCGGCGCCGGCGCGCAGCAGCCGGCGTACCCGGGGAACGCGATCTCGACGACCAAGTACACGCCCGCGAGCTTCGTGCCCAAGTCGCTCTTCGAGCAGTTCCGCCGCGCCGCCAACTGCTTCTTCCTCGTCGTCGCCTGCGTCTCCTTCAGCCCGATCGCGCCCTACCGCGCCGTCTCCGTCCTGCTCCCGCTCGTCGTCGTCGTCAGCGCCGCCATGGCCAAGGAGGCCGTCGAGGACTGGCGCCGGAAGCAGCAGGTGAGCGCGCACTGCTCTGCTCTGCTGTACCTCCACGGGTTGAGCAAGGCATTGGGACTGGTGGGTGCTGATCCCTCGCCCGCCGGGTTGGTTGGGTTGGTTGGCCTGACGGCCTTGGTGTAGGCAAATGGGGTTCATTGGATTTGTTGCATAATGCTCGGGGATAATGGGGGTTTTGATCTGAAATGTGGCGCGTCACTTCAATAGTCAATTCATTGTGGGTGCACAGAATTGATAATACTGTCATTTGGCTGCACAGATCAAGGCAGTTCAATAGTTGCAGCGCATCTCTGCGTCATTTTCTTTTACGAGACTCTCAAATGTACAGTGTCCAGATCCCTAGTGGGTAGTTATAGAGTTCAATGCCTTTTCAGTCACGCAAGGGCACTGTCATTTGGCTGTAGGATGTCATAATGGCATGTTTAGCTGCCTGGGATTGTGGACGACCGTACTTTGTCTGTTTGTGATCGAAGTGATTGCATTAATTTCTGCTGTGGCACAATGAGAATGGTTGGCTTGTGCTCACAATGTAGGGGAGCGAGGTAACTGTATGTTTAGTTGTGCTTACTACTCGCCTACTGTCTTAAAACATTTGTGCCATAACATAGTTGTTTACATATCCAGGGTAATTGCATCTCTTATCAAGCTGTGTTGATAAGGCTTCAGCAAATATTATGTTTCTTTTTTCTCTTGGATACCCACACAAACTTTGCTTTAATTAACATATATCTATTTATAAGCTATTTCTGCTGTGTTAATGAAATTTGAACTGAAACATATTGTGTGGAAGTAATTTCCCAGCAATATATACATGTTATTTTGTGTAATATTTACTGAACTGAATTTGTTTTTGACCTTCTTTTACATAGGACATAGAAGTGAACAATAGGAAGGTTGAGGTGTTTGATGGGATCCAATCATTTCATGAGATAGAGTGGAAGAAGCTTCGAGTTGGCGATATAGTTAAAGTTAAAAAGGATGAGTTCTTCCCTGCTGATCTTCTTTTCCTTTCGTCTAGCTCTGATTATGGATTATGCTATGTGGAGACGATGAATCTTGATGGTGAGACAAACTTGAAGCGGAAACAGGCATTAGAGGTGACTATGGGCTTGAATGATGACCCGGTTTTCCATAGTTTCAAGGCTTTCATTCGATGTGAGGATCCAAATGAGAAACTGTATTCTTTCTTAGGAACTCTGTGCTACAATGGGCAGCAATATTCTCTGTCTCCGGAACAGGTCCTGCTAAGGGACTCAAAACTTCGTAATACAATGTATATATATGGCACCGTAATATTTACGGGACATGATACAAAGGTGATGCAAAATGCAATGGAGCCACCGTCAAAGAGGAGTTCAGTTGAACGAAGAATGGATAAAATAATATATCTCCTTTTTGTGATTCTCTTTGCTATTGCAACGTTTGGGTCAATTGTGTTTGGGATGAAAACAAAGCATGAGATAAGTCCAGGAAACTATGCATGGTACCTCAGACCAGATCAAGCAAATATATTCTTTGATCCAAACAATGCATCATTTGCAGCCTTCTGCCATTTTCTCACAAGCCTGATGCTGTATGTGTGCTTGGTGCCTATTTCATTGTATATATCGATAGAAATTGTCAAGGTGTTACAGAGCACATTCATAAATCAAGACCAGAATATGTATTGTGCAGAGTCTGATAAACCTGCAAGAGCTCGCACTTCAAATTTGAATGAAGAACTTGGTCAAGTTCATACTATACTGTCTGACAAAACAGGGACATTAACATGCAATTCAATGGAGTTCTTGAAATGTTCTATTGCTGGTGTTGCTTATGGAAATAGGCGTACAGAAGTGGAGACGTGTTATGGAGAAATAGCTGAAACTACTGACAATTTTGGGCACAAGGACACTGCTGAATTCAAGAGATCAGTCAAGGGATTCAATTTCACTGATAGTCATTTGATGAATGGAAGATGGGCCAAAGAATGTTCTAGGGATGCTATAGAAATGTTTTTCCGAGTGTTAGCTGTTTGCCATACTGCAATTCCTGTGGCAGATAG
This sequence comes from Miscanthus floridulus, assembly GCF_019320115.1. Classification (NCBI taxonomy): domain Eukaryota; kingdom Viridiplantae; phylum Streptophyta; class Magnoliopsida; order Poales; family Poaceae; genus Miscanthus; species Miscanthus floridulus. Next base: position 124,195,571 of record NC_089587.1, read on the forward strand.
AAATTCTGCTGGTATGCCTTACGAAGCTGAGTCTCCTGATGAAGGAGCTCTTGTTACAGCTGCAAGAGAGTTTGGTTTTGAATTTTATCATAGGACACAAACGACTATATCAGTGCATGAGTATGATCCTGTGGTTGGTGGAAAGGTGGATAGGTGCTTATCTTTTCCACTGTTCTTAGTGATTATTCTTCAAAAGTGTCAACATTGCCAACATCATGATGCCTAATTTTCATTTCAGAACATTTAAACTACTCAACATCTTAGAGTTCAGCAGTGCTCGTAAGCGTATGTCTGTTATTGTGAGGACAGAAGAGGGTCGACTATTTCTCTTCTGCAAAGGAGCTGACAGGTTCAATAATTGTTTTTACATGTGATGAAAATCTTCTATGTTTGACACTGCATTTCCCGTTTATAATTACATATCCATGTCATGATAGTGTTAGCCTTAAAGATGTGCAGCATATTTGAACTATTGCAGCTATTCTAGAGTGGACCTTTCTTCAGAGTTGTGAATTCACATGCTAATATTTTCAACCTTCAAGTTCTGTTGAAATAAGTATATCATTATTTTTTCATATCTGTGCTTCAGTGTAATATTTGAAAGGCTCTCCAAGGATAATGGAACAGCTTGTCTGACTAAAACGAAGTGTCACATTGATGAGTATTCTGAGGCAGGTCTCCGGACCCTGGCACTTGCATATCGTGAACTTACTGAAGAACAATACGTTGTATGGAATCAGGAGTACTCGTCTGCCAAGAATTCTGTACATACTGATCATGATGCAGCTGTTGAGAAGGCATCAGAAGACATTGAGAAGGATTTGGTTCTCTTGGGTGCTACTGCTGTAGAGGATAGATTGCAAAATGGGGTGCGTTGACTTCTACTTGGTGCTTCTTATTTTCTTAAGAGTCTTGTATTTATCTGAAATTCTGAATAGACAAACAAACTTCTTTTCTATTTTTGATTTGTTAACCATTCTTTTTTGAACATTAAATACAGCAGGGGTTGCCCCAACTGTAATTTGTTAACCATTCTTAGTGAGCACCATACTCTTTTCCTGTGCACAATATATTTATTGGGTTACTGTCACATAATTTGGTTCTTTTTTAGATAGTTTGTCACATAGTATGTTTCTTCTTTAGGTAGTTTGTCACATAATTTCACTTGTAATCTTGTTTTGATATTTAATGAGGAAAAAATACCACTTTTATGTGTCAAATTGTAAACAAATGTTTTAACTCATGGTCAAATCATTGCTTGTATCAACTCTATCCTTGCAGGTCCCTGAGTGTATTTACAAACTTGCACAAGCTGGAATTAAGATCTGGATTTTAACTGGAGACAAGTTGGAGACAGCTGTAAACATAGGGTTAGTTCCATTCCATATGCTGTTACATATCTGAAACACTGAGATCACAATACCTTAAAGTTTAATGTATGTTGGTGCTTGGTATCTAGTTACGCTTGTAACCTATTGAGGAAAGAGATGGAGGACATTTTTATCACACTGGAGAACTCAAGTACAAATGCTTCAGAGGGGTCCAGTGGAGAAGGAAACAGAATGGTATGAAATCTTAAAATGAAGACACTTGCTTTTTCTTACTTGCATGTATGTATAAATAATTGCAGAATTTACACCGTTTTTGAAATGCTAGCAAAGTCCTATATGTTTTTTTTTCATGAAATGCACATAAATGTCGATAAGTATCAATACTATTAGATCATCTGAGTAGTGTATAGGGCAAACAGATGGGTTGTATAAGTTCAGTTTATGCTATGTATACAATGATGTTTGTAACCTTTTGTATCTTATCATACAGTCTGCGTTTGAAGAAATTGATAGGAAATTACAAGATGCTAGAGGAAAGATTTCCCAAAAAGGAACCTCAACTTCATTTGCTCTTATCATTAATGGCAATGCTCTGACACATGCTCTCACGGGCAGCCTTAAGAACTCATTTCTGGATCTAGCAGTTAACTGTGCATCTGTTTTATGTTGTCGGGTTTCACCAAAACAAAAGGCACTGGTGAGTAACAAGATAATTCATCTGTTTGACTATTCCTTAATAAGCTTATGCCGGCATTTTATTTATCCATAATAGTGAACACTAGTTTGCCGCTTCTATAGCTACTGGGTACTGTTGCAGGTCACCAGGTTGGTTAAAATTAGGACAAGTAAAACTACTTTAGCTATTGGTGATGGAGCAAATGATGTTGGTATGCTACAAGAGGCTGACATTGGGGTTGGAATAAGTGGCGCTGAAGGAATGCAGGTCGATAGTTTTGTGCACTACTTTCATTTTTGGATTTGTCACTTAACCTATTGTTATGAATCTTGCCTATGCTTTAATTCTTGAAATGGACGAAAAAGATCTACAATTGTAATTTATCAAGTTTTTATTTGCAATATTTAGCAAAATTACTCGCTTGAAAGTCAAGTTGGATGGAAGTTTTAGCTTCCTCATGAAGTTTGTTCCGTACTGTATTTTAGGACAGAATGACTGATCATGTGATAGGACTTTGCAACTGATTATCAGTTGGTTAAATATCTTGATGACCAATTGACCTCGTGAAAAGAGCTTTTACCCAAGCTAGCTTCATCAATGTTTCAAAAAGCATGGTGTGCTAGGCAAGTGGTTAGGCTCTCCTAGCACCTGGGCGTTCGTAGGCAATTTTACTTTTTCTGCTTAGCTGGAGGA